>NW_007255969.1:356789-360437 GCF_000164805.1 Carlito syrichta | reverse complement strand
GCGGGCTCAGGCAATCCACTCACCTCAGCTTCCCAAAGTGCTGGGATTACAGGCTGACCCACCGAGCCCGGCTACTAGTTCACTTTTCAAAAGAAGTTAGGGCCGCGTTCAGTGGCTCACCCTGTAATCCCAGCACTTTAGGAGGCTGAGGCGAGAGGATTGCCTGACCCAGAGGGTTCGAGACCAGCCCAGGCAATTAGGCGAGACCTCATCTCGACAATAAAAATAACAAAAACTAGCCGGGCATGGTGGTGTGCATCTGTAGTTCCATCTACTTGGAAGGCTGAGGTGGGAAGGATCGCCGGAGCCCAGTAAGTCAAGGCTGCCATGACCGCAAGCATGCCACTGCACTCCAGCCTGGACAACAGAGTGAGACTACAACTCAAAAAAAAAAGAATAATAGCTTGCAAAACTGTCTAACGATAGGAGCAACCGTACCCCTCCTAATTCTACATTACAACCCAGATGACAGTACTACATATTATTAGAAAGAAGACCAGCTTTACAAACATTCTTTTCTGATAATGAACTGCAGACCTTAAGCTTGTTTCAGCTAGCTTATAGAGACTGTGCACAAATTGTATTTATGTGACACATAAATCCTTTTCATGTAAAAGTTAGGTTAATGCTAAAATCCCACTCTAAAGTGAACATGGGATATATGTTACATACATATTTCCCTATTGTGCATGCCCTGAATTCCTTTTTTTTTGAGTTGGAGTCTCACTCTGTCGCCCAGGCTGGAGTGCAGTGGCATGCTTCCAGCCACTGCAGCCTCAACCTGCTGGGTTCAGGCCATCCTGCCTCAGCCTTCAAGTGGCTGAAACTACAGGTGAATGCTACCACTTGTGGCTTATTTTTTAATTTATTGTAGAAACAAGGTCTCACCAAGTTGCCCAGGCTGGTCTCCAAACTCTGAGTTCAGACAATCCTCTTTCTTCGGCCTCTCAAAATGCTGGGATTACAAGTTTGAGCCGCCGTGCCCAGCTGAACTCCCTTCTTAAATATGAGAAGGACCTAAACAACTGGAATTTATTTATAAAAAATTGCATATTTATTCTTACATGTTTAAACTTCATTTACCTTCAAAGTACAATCCATTTGATACAATACAGCTATCAAGGTGCTTTTTCCACTGCTCAAACAGCTTTTTTTTTTTTTTTTTGGAGTCAGAGTCTCACTCTGTTGTCCAGGCTGGAGTACAGTGGCATGATCACAGCCTCAATCTGCTGGGCTCAAGCGATTCTTCCGCCTCAGCCTTCCAAGTAGCTGGAACCACAGGCATGTGCCACCATGCCCCGCTAATTTTTTTCAACCTATTGTAGAGAAGGGGTTTCACCAACTTGCCCAGGCTGATCTCAAACCCCTGGGCTCAGACAGTCTTCTCGCCTCAGCCTCCTAAAGTGCTTGGATTACAGGCATGAGACATCGCCAGGCACACCTAGATCAATGCCCATAACCATTGATTACCTTTTGCTCACTTTTAGTTCATTATAATACTAAGAATCTCATCCCTAGAGAGAATTCACAGCCATTTTGTGTACATGCAATGTAGGTATAAGTGCATTCTCACACTATACCTGCTATATCTACTCTTTTCATGCTTAACCCTGCACTTCACCCTATTTAAAATGCTATATAACAGCCCGGCTCAGTGGCTCAGCCTGTAATCCCGCGCCTTTGGGAGGCTGAGGTGAGCGGATTGCCTGAGCCTGCGGGTTCGAGACCCGCCTGGGCAGCGAGACCTCATCTTTACAGTAAATCAAAAAATCAGCCGGGCGTGGTAGCGCATGCCTATAATTCCGGCTACTTGGAAGGCTGAGGTGGAAGGATCGCCAGAGCCCAGCAGGTCGAGGCTGCGGTGGCCGGGAGCGGCCACTGGACTCCAGTCTGGGTGACAGAATGAGACTCCAACTCAAAAAAAAAAAAAAAGTGCTATATAACCTATGTGCCTTTTACAATCGGGAGCGGTTTTTTTCCTTTTCAGTTGGCTACTCCTGGACCACCTTTCCTGTAAGTTATGTGTTGTCTGTTGCCTCCGGGTCATTTCTTTGGCCACTCAGACACAGTGCCTTCTCTTTTGGGGTCTGGTGTGACAGAGGTGTGGACAGAAAAAGGAAAATAAAATGCAGAAAATGAAAGGGATGTGCTGCTTAGCCTTATTTGAAGTCGGTGTGAATAGTTGGCTGCTTTTGATTGGCTGAAACTCGGTGATTGGCACAAGGGTAGGTTACAGTCTGCTTATACATTCCGCTAGGTTACAGTTCACGATGTGAAAAGTTAGGGAGATACCTCCAGGTCAAACTCGAAATATGCAAGGAGGCAGCTTTAGACTAAATTTAATACAGGACATATTTTAAACCTTTTCCCTTTATTCACCAGCTTTTAAGATTTCTTTTCAAAATCAGCCAATGATAATTGAAAATTATCATTACATATTAATAGGTTCAAATAATTAGTTTCAATTCACTGCAATTGTCAACTTTATTTTTTTTTGTTTTTGTTTTTTGAGGCTGAGTCTCTGTCCCCCAGGCTGGGATGCAGTGGCACACTCACGGCCACCCCAGCGTTGACTTGCCCTGTTGATTCACTGAGTCCGTCAGACTGTATCATCTTTGGTCAATGGTAGCCTCCACAAGTTGGTACCAAAGTCCTAATGACATCCATAGTCTTTTCTTTTTTTAAATTAGAAAATGTAGTTTATTTAGAAAGTAGATTAGAGAAAGGGGAGATTCACCTCCTCAAGGTGGGGGGGGGGGTCAAAGCCCTTTTTTTTTTTTTTTTTTTGAGTCGGAGTCTTACTCTGCTACCCAGGCTGGAATGCAGTGGCACGCTCATGGCCACTGCAGCCTTGACCTGCTGGGCTCAGGTCATCCTTCTGCCTCAACATTCTAAGTAGCTGAAACTACAGGTATGTAGTTGATTTATTGCAGAGATGAGGTCTCGCCAAGTTGCCCAGTCTGGTTCGAACCTACGGGGTCTGGCAAATCTCTTACCTCGGCCGCCCAAAGTGCTGGGATTATAGGCATATATATATAATTTTAGACTGGGCATGGTGGCTCACGCTTGCAATCCTAGAACTTTGGAAGGCCAAAACGGGAGGATTGTTTGAAGCTAGCTTGGGCAAGCAGCATATTGAGACTGTGCCTCTACAAAAAAGTAAAAAAAAAAATAAGCCCAGTATGGTGGTTCATCCAGTAGTCATTGCTACTCGAGAGGCTGAGCAAAAGGATTGCTTAAACCCAGGAGTTCAAGGTTATAATGAGATATGATCATGTCTCTGCACTACATCCTGGATGACAGAACAAAACTCTTATCTCTAAAAAAAAATACATATATAATATTTTTTTTTTTTTGAAATTGGAGTCTCACTCTGTTGCCCAGACTGGAGTGCAGTGGACGCTCTCGGCCACGGCAGCCTCGACCTGCTGGGCTCCGGCGATCCCTCCGCCTCAGCCTTCCGAGTAGCTGGAAGTACAGGCCCACAATACCACGCCCGGCTAATTTTTTGGTTTATTGTAGAGATGAGGTCTCACCAAGTTGCCCAGGCGGGTCTTGAACCCGCAGGCTCAGGCAATCCACTCACCTCAGCCTCCCAAGGCGCGGGATTACAGGCTGAGCCACCGAACCCGGCTTATTTTTTTTTTT
>NW_007255969.1:356072-356581 GCF_000164805.1 Carlito syrichta | reverse complement strand
AGCCACTGCAGCCTCAACCTGCTGGGCTCAGACGATCCTTCTGCCTCAGCCTTTCAAGCAGCTGGAACAACAGGTGCGCGCCGCCACGCCCGGTTTATTTTTTAATTTATTGTAGAGACGAGCTCTCACCAAGTTGCCCAGGCTGGTCTCAAACCCCTGAGCTCAGGCATTCCCCTCGCCTCGGCCTCCCAAAGGGATCACAAGCTTGAGCCACAGCGCCGGCCCTGTATTCTACTCTTCTATAATGTATACAACCGTTCTTTATTTAAATATTCCCAAACTGAACATTGACTTCCAACATTTACATTAAGCAAACTTGCAGGGGTGTCTTTGTCACACACATGGAAATTTCTGAAGACCTGGTCCTAGGGGGATAATTAGCTTTTCTATCCTATCTGATCTTTTTTGGTTTTTGCCAGCGTTTTCAAGCAAAGTTTATTTAGAAAGTAAATGAGAGCCGGGCTCGGTGGCTCAGCCTGTCATCCCGCGCCTTTGGGAGGCTGAGGTGA
>NW_007255969.1:352162-356052 GCF_000164805.1 Carlito syrichta | reverse complement strand
GCGGCCACTGCACTCCAGTCTGGGCGACACAGTGAGACTCCAACTCAAAAAAAAGGAAAAAAAAAAAAGCAAATGAGAGAGATTCACCTCCCCAAGATAGGGGAGGGGTGATCTTTTCTTGTGGAGGCAACGGGAAGGCACGCTGGTCGGAGGATCACACGCCCCTAGGGCCTCCCTCGCTTCCTCGCCCGGAAGAATCTCGTGCCTGCCCCGCCACGGGCTGTGTCTGAGAGCCCCCATCGCCGACGCTACCGAGCCGACTAGGAGAAGCACCCCGGGGCCATTCCTCTCCCGGAACCGGCCCGCAGTGACGTCACGCTTCCGCCGCCGAGGGGGCGGGGCCAGGGCGCCCCGAGTTGCCGTCGCGGGCTGATGACGCGCCACGCCGTGTGCTCGCCCACGTGTGGTGCTGCTCCCCCGGAGTCGGCCGAATCGTGGCCTTGGCTTTCCCCGGGGGCGCAGTCGGTGGCTGCTCGGGCTTTGGGACCACGGCGGCCTGAGGACTCTGACCACGAAGCAGGGAGCGCAGGCGGCCTCCCGGGGCGGAGGCCCGGCGTCATGGAGCACCTCTGGCTGGAGGTGGCGGCCGCGCCGCTGCGGCGGGTCGCGGCCAAGAACGACAAGAGCCGCAGTGAGCTGGGCAGGTTCTTGGCCAAGCAGGTACGGGCAGGGGTCGGGGGAAGGCGCGGGACGGACCCGGGTCGCCCCCCTCGCGCGCTCCCCGCCCTCCTCCGCGGAGAAGCCCTGCTGCTAGGGAAGAGCCGAGCGGCGTCTTGTCCCTCTGGCCGCTCCCTCCCGGCTGGCCGGCCGCGGGGGCCCCCGCGCGTGTTTGAGGCGCTCGGAGGGAGCCTTTTGTCTCGGTCCGGGGGGCGCCTTCCCGTCCCCTTCCCACCGCCGCGCAGCCCGAGCCGCGCTGGAGCTGCGCGTGGCAGACGTGGCCTTCGGCAGGAAGTGTGGTTGGTGTCTCTGAAATGGAGGCTGCGTCTCTGCCCTTCTGCCATGTGTGCGTGCTGGCTGCGTGTGCGTAGTCCAGCCACCCCCGTCCGCCGGGGTGGGCGAGTGTTTTTCTTCTCTCCCTCCCTGTCGGCTCCTTGGCAGGCATTGATCGCCTTCCTCTTGTGCGTGAGGCACAGCGTGGCACTGCGAGATGGAGACGGAGATGGAAAGAAGAGAAATCCGTTGCGATCTCTGCCCCGAGAGAAGTTTGCATCTGTTTTTGGAGACAGTTCGTGTTTATGAACGTAAAGCAATTGGAAGAACAAAGCAAGATTTAGGGCTCACTGATTGAAACTAACCATAGGAATTGCCGGGTGAACTAGAGTTTTCTAGAGTTTTCTGGGAAATGGTCTTTGTCTTTGACTGAACTTTTAAGAGCTTTCCCTTACTGACTTTCTCTGCCTGAGTTGAGAGCTCATATCAGGCATCTTTTAAAAATTATTTATTTAATTAGTTAAATTTTTACAGAAAGGAGTCCCTCTATGTTGCCTAGGCTGGTGTAAAGCGATCCTTCCACCTCGGCCTCCTAGAGTGCTGGATTAACGGGGGTGAGCCACACTGTGCTGTGTCTGGCTCTGGAAACTTTTTGGGAATAGAAAATGTGTTTTTATTTGTAATGAGAGTATCTAAAGTTCTCTGATTCAGTGGCAAATGCGTTGTCTACGTGTATATTCTATTACTTAGGAAGCAACAGTAGTGTTTTGGGTGAGAGATGAGGAACCTGAGCAGTCTGTAGTGGTGGGGGACTACATGAGAGGTGTGTCTGTATAGTGACAACAAATTAGACGTGAGAAGCAAAGCGAACTTGAATATGCAGCCTGAATTTCTGGCCTGACAAGCCCCCAGCAAAGTTGGAATGAAGGGAATAACTAATACAAATGGAACATTCTAGAAAGAAAACGGATTATTGTTGGGTCCTGCTGAGGAAAGATAATTAGTTTGGATGAGCTGAGCTTGTGAAAGAGCCCTAAATTTTTGTGTTTTTGTTTTTGTTTTTTTTTTGAGTTGGAGTTTCACTCTGTCGCCCAGGCTGGAGTCCAGTGGCATGCTCACGGCGAGGGGCCCTAAATTCTGCAGGGGCCCTAAATTCTGTGTTGTTGCTAGAGTTCTTTTTCTTTTCTTTCTTTGAGTCATAGTCTCACTCTGTCGCTTAGGGTGGAGTGCAGTGGTACACTCATGACCACCACAGCCTTAACGTGCTGGGCTCAGGTGATCCTTCCACCTCGGCCTTCCAGCTTGCTGGAACTACAGACGTGCGCCACCACGCTTGGCTAATTTTTTGATTTATTGTGGAGATGAGGTCTCTTGCCCAGATTGGTCTTGAACCCGTGGGCTCAGGCAACCCTCCCACCTCGGCCTCCCAAAGTGCTGGGATTACAGGCTTGAGTTACCACACCCAGCCTGATTTTGAGAATTTTATAGTAATGTTACTAAACTAGGAAGCTCCTAGAATGGCAAGTTGAGGCCAGGCGTGGTGGCTCACACCTGCCTGAGCCCAGGGGTTCAAGACCAGCCTAGGCTACTTGGTGAGAACTTGTCTCTATAATAAATAAAGAAAAGTTAGCTGGGAGTGGTGGCACATGCCTGTAGTTCCAGCTACTCGGATTGCTGAGATGGAAGGATCACCTGAGTCCAGCAGGATGGGGTTGTGGTGGCCCTGAGCATGCCACTGTACTCCACCCTGGGTGACAGAGTGAGACTTGAACTCAAAAAAAAAAAAAAGGCCGGGCATGGTGGCTTTGGAAGGCCGAGGTGGGAGGATTGCCTGAACCTGGGGGTTCGAGAACAACCTGGGCACCTTTGGCAAGACCTCATCTCTACAATAAATTCCAAAAAAAAATTAGCCAAGCGTGGTGGTGCACACCAGTAGTTCCATCTACTTGGAAGACTGAGATGAAAGGATCGCCTAAACCCAGCAAGTCGAGGCTGCGTTGCCGTGAGCGTGCCACTGCACTCCAGCCTGGGTGACAGAGCAAGACTCCAGCTCAAAAAAAAAAAAAAAAAACCAGAGGGAAACTCCAACTCAAAAAAAAAAAAAGGCCTACCTCGGTGGCTCAGCCTGTAATCCTAGCACTTTGGGAGACCAAGGCGAGTGGATTGCCTGAGCTAAGGGATTCAAGATCAGCCTGAGCAACTCATCAAGACCTCGTCTCTGCAGTATCATAAAAAATCAGCCAGGCATGGTAGTGCACACCTGTAGTTCTGGCTACTTGAAAAGCTGAGGCGGGAGGATCTCCTGAGCCCAGGAGGTCGAGGCTGTGGTGGCCGTGAGTGTGTCACTGCACTCCAGCCTGGGCAACAGAGTGAGACTCTGACTCGAAAAGAAAAAAAAAGGAAAGTTAAGTTGATATAAAGGTGTTGCTTCTCTTTTCCCTTTGCCTCACCTTGTCTGTCAGAGTCTCTAACCTCAGAAAAGTCTTTTGGGTTTGTTCCTTTCTATTTTCAGTAATACTGTAGTTTGAAACCTTTTACTCAAGAAAGAGTTGGTTGTATTGCCATTTTATTTTTTCTCCTATTTTTGGAAGCAAAAATATGTACACATTTTTTGAGTTGGAGTCTCTGTCTTCCAGGCTGGAGTGCAATGGCACTCTCACGGCCACCCCAGTGTCGACCTGCTGGGCTCAGGTGATCTTTCCACCTCAGCCTTCCAAGTAGCTGGAATTACAAGTGCACAGCACCACACACGGCTAATTTTTAAATTTATTGTAAAGACAAGGTCTCACCAAGTTGCCCAGGTTGGTCTCAAACCCCTAGGCTCTGGCAGTCTTCTCACCTTGGCCTCCCAAAGATTTGGGATTACAGGCTTGAGTCACCGCCCCCAACTCCTTTATATTCTGTTAGAGAAACTCCCTTATGAAGTCTGGAAATAGAATTTTCTTTTTTTTTTTTTTTTG
>NW_007255969.1:350781-352142 GCF_000164805.1 Carlito syrichta | reverse complement strand
CCTCGACCTGCTGGGCTCTGGCGATCCTTCCACCTCAGCCTTCCAAGTAGCCGGAATTACAGTCATGTGCTACCATGCCTGGCTGATTTTTTGATTTACTGTAGAGATGAGGTCTCGCCTGCCGAGGCGGGTCTCGAACCCGCGGGCTCAGGCAATCCACTCACCTCAGCCTCCCAAAGGCACGGGATTACAGGCTGAGCCACCGATTCCGGCTGAAATAGAATATTTTTATTCCAAGACTGGACTCTCTGCTTTTCTCCAACAGTGCCAGTGAATATTTGCACAGATGTTTTGTTTTGCCTTCGTCTCAGGTGTGGACACCTCAAGATCGCCAGTGTATCCTGAGTACCTTAGCACAATTGCTCTTGGATAAAGACTGCACTGTGCTGATTGGTCGCCAGCTTCGCCCTCTCATTTTGGATTTGCTTGAAAGGAATGCAGAAGCCATTAAAGCCGGAGGCCAAGTCAATCACGATCTACATGAACGCCTCTGTGTGTCGATGAGTAAACTCATTGGTAACCATCCTGATGTTCTCCCGTGAGTAGCAGTTTTATTCTTTGTGTTTTTCCTTAAGGGATAGGACTGACTGTTTCCTGGGAAGTAAGGAGTCTCAGCTGAGAAGGGAAAAGCGAAATACAGAAAAGAGAGACAAGTAGTACTGTTTTATAAAAGCAGTCGTGGCAGAATCCATTTATCCAGTTCACTGACTTTCTTTCTTTTTTTTTAAGTGGGAATCTCACTTTGTTGCCCAGGCTGGAGTGCAGTGGCATGCTCATGGCAACCACAGTCTCGGGGCTCAGGTGATCCTTCTACTTCAGCCTTCCAAGTAGCTGGAACTACAGGTGTGCGCTGCCACATCTGGCTAATTTTTTTTTTTTAAATGATAGAGACGATGTCTTGCCAAGTTGCCCAGACTGGTCTCGAATCCCTTAGCTCAGGCAATCCTCTAGCCACACCCTCTCAAAGTGCTGGGATTACAGACTTGAGCCACCACATCTGGCTTCCTCTTCAACCTTTTTTTTTTTTTTTGGAGTTGGAGTCTTACTCTGTCACCCAGACTGGAGTGCAGTGGCCGCTCCTGGCCACTGCAGCCTCGACTGCTGGGCTCCAGCGATCCTTCCGCCTCAGCCTTCCAAGTAGCCGGAACTATAGGCATGCGCTACCACGCCCGGCTGATTTTTGATTTATTGTGGAGATGAGGTCTCACCAAGTTGCCCAGGCGGGTCTCGAACCCGCAGACTCAGGCAATCCACTCACCTCAGCCTCCCAAAGGCGCGGGATTACAGGCTGAGCCACCGAGCCCGGCTTTTTTTTTTTTTTTTTTTTTGAATTGGAGTCTTACTCTGGCACCCAGACTGGA
>NW_007255969.1:346055-350599 GCF_000164805.1 Carlito syrichta | reverse complement strand
ACCTGCTGGACTCCGGCGATCCTTCCTCCTCAGCCTTCCAAGTAGCTGGAACTACAGGTGCGCACTACCACACCCAGCTGATTTTTTTATTTATTGTAGAGATGGTCTGTTTCCAAGTTGCCCAGGCGCGGGTCTCGAACCCACAGGCTCTGGCAGTCTACTCACCTCAGCCTCCCAAAGGCTCAGGATTACAGGCTGAACCACCCAGCCCGGCTTCCTCTTTAACCCTTAATGTGACTCTCCTTAGGTTCAGTCTGACCTTTTTTCTTTGTGCTTCTTATTTTTAATTTTTTTTTTTTGAGTCAGAGTCTCCCTGTTGCCCAGATTGGACTGCAGTGGCACAATCACAGCTCACCTCAGTCTTGGCCTTCCACCTCAGCCTCCTGAGTAGCTGGGACTTCAGGCACTCACTCCCACACACCCAGCTAATATTTTATTTATTTATTTTGAGAAAGCAGGATTTAGTGAGAGGTTAGAAAAGCTCCTATGGTGGGAGGGGACCTGAAGGGATTACCCATATTTTATTTTTTGTAGCGATGAGGTCTCACTGTATTGCCCAGGCTGGTTTTAAACTCCTGGGCTCAAGCAATCCTCTTGCCTCGTCCTCCCAAAGTGCTAGGATGATAGGTGTGAGCTACCGCAGCCGGCCTTGTGCTGCTTACTGGTTTTATAAGCAGTCTCTTCCTTAACAGACAACAAACTGCTCAAGAAAAGTATCTCCTTGGTTTTGAATGTTCAGATATTAACGTGATGTATGGCTTATAGTGAGAAGTCAATAAAGTTTGGAAATGAGTGCATTTTCCTTCTCTCTCTCTCTCTCTTTTTTTTTTTTAAGTTGAGGTGAGAGTGCAGTGGCGCACTCATGGCCACTGCAGCCTCGACCTGCTGGGCTCAGGTGATCCTTCCGCCTAAGCCTTCCAATAGCTGGAATTACAGGCATGTGCCACCGTGTCCAGATAACTTTTTGATTTATTGTAGAGATGAGGTCTCGTCAAGTTGCCCAGGCTGGTCTTGAACCCTTGGATTCAGGCAATCTTCTCACCTCCCAAAGTTCTAGGATTATAGGTGTGAGCCACCACTGGGCCTTGCATTTTTAATAGTAAACATTTGTGATAGGTACTTCTACTTTTGTGGGTAGTCAGTTTAGGTTTTTGTATTCTCATAGTCAGCTGTCTCATGCCATGTTGATAAAGTTGAGCAGGATACAATTTTAGGACTAGGTAGCCTTAGCATATATCTCCCTGTGCTCTTAGACGCTAGAGAAACCTGTCATTTTCAATGGTCCTGTCTCAGAGTAGTTATGTGTTCTTTGAATTGCCCCCAACCAATGAAAATACAGATAGATATTCCTTGTCAGAAATACCCTAAGTTGAAAGTGCATCTAATGCCTCAATAAAGCCATTGTAACATTGAAAAGTCGTAAGTCGAAACCATAGTGAGATTGGGGACTTCTGTACTCTAACTTTCTTTCTTTTTGAAGATTTGCCCTGAGGTATTTCAAGGGTACTTTCCCAGTCTTTCAAAGACTCTTCCTGGAGAGTTCAGACGCTAATCCAGTTCGCTACGGGCGCAGGCGCATGAAGCTGCGGGACCTGATGGAAGCAGCTTACAAGTTTCTGCAGCAGGAGCAGTGTGTGTTCCGGGAGCTGTGGGACTGGAGTGTGTGTGTTCCTCTCCTCAGAAGCCATGACACATTGGTTCGCTGGTGCGTCACTCTTAGGCTTTGCTTGTACATCTAGTGTGGGGTGGTAGAAGGCTCTTGTGGAGTTGTGTGTCTGCAGAGAGAAGGGAATCCATTGGAAGTGTTATTTTTGTTCTTGTGGTGTTGGGGTTCTTTTTTTATTTTTTTTTGAGTTGGAGTCTCACTCTGTCACTCAGGCTGGAGTGCAGTGGCATGTTCCTGGCTACCACAGCCTCGACCTGCTGCGATCAGGTGATCGTTCTGCCTCAGCCTTCCAAGTAGCTGGAACTACAGTCGTGTGCTACCATGCCTGGCTAATTTTGATTTATTGTAGAGATGAGGTCTTGCCCAGGCTGGTCTCGAACCTCTGAGCTCAGGCAATCCTCTCACTTTGGCCTCCCAGAGTCCTGGGATTATAGACTTGAGCCACTGTGCCTTGCCACATTGAGGTTCTTGTTCCTTTTCCCTAATCAAGTGTCACTTCAGAGGCAAACTAGATGGCAAGTGAAGTTCCGCCTTTTATGTTCCATCAGGTGAATTCATCTGCCTGACTCATATTTTCTCCTCTTATATATGTGTTGTAATAATTCTTTTTCTTTTTTTTTTTTTTGATTTATTATGGAGATGAGGTCTCACCAAGTTGTCCAGGCGGGTCTTGAACCCGCGGGCTCAGGCAATCCACTCACCTCAGCCTCCCAAAGCGCGGAGGGTTACAGGCTAAGCCACCGAGCCCGACTGTAATAATTCTTTATGATTTCCTTTTCTAGTATTCATTTAACTTATTTTCTTTATTCTTTATCATTGCCTGCAGATAACTGAATTTATGTACTTTCTTTTTCTCCAGGTATACAGCCAATTGTCTTGCTTTAGTCACCTATATGAATGAAGAGCACAAGTTGTCATTCCTTAAGAAGATTTTTAGTAGTGATGAGTTGATCCATTTCAGGTTGAGGTAAGCAGGAGCGTTCCTGGAAGTTTTGCTGTGGCTCTTCTGTGCTGTAAAGTGATTGACGCCAGTCTTTCCATTAGGTTGTTAGAAGAGGCCCAGTTGCAGGACTTGGAGAAGGCCTTGGTTTTGGCCAATTCAGAAGCCTCCCTTTGGCGTAAGGAGAAGGAACTGCAGTCCTTACAGGGACATCTTGTTTCAGCAGACCTGTCCTCCAGGGTGACAGCTGTCTGTGGCGTGTTGCTTCCCAGGCAGCCACCAGGCCCCGGAGAGCAGGTATGTTGGGATCATTCAGGGTGTGCCCCTCTTTCCTCTGCTAAGCACTGATTGTGCTCTTTTCTTGTCTAGGCTCTATGTACTAGGTGTGAGCCAAGTTGAGCTTGTTTAATTGATACTCCGTTTTTGGAAGTGTTCAGGGAGAATTTTTTTATTTTTTGAGTTGGAGTCTCACTCTCCGTTGCCCATATTGGAGTGCAGCGACACGCTTCCGGCCACCGCAGCCTCGACCTGCTGAGTTCAGGTGATCCTTCTGCCTCAGCCTTCCAAGTAGCTGGAAGTACAGATGCACGCTACCATGACGGGCTAATTTTTTGATTTATTGTAGAGATGAGGTCTCACCAAATTGCCCAGGCTGATCTTGAACCCCTGACCTCAGGCAATCCTCTCGGCTCAGCCTCACAAAGTGCTGATATAACAGGCTTGAGCCACCGTGCCTAACCAGGGAGAAATTTACCTTGAGCCCACCTTTCTGGTATTCCCTTTGTCACTCTTTAATATGAAATTATAAACTACTGGTACTTGTGTGATGCCATTAAGTTCAGCAAAGCTGAAATATATGAAATATTTTTCATATATTTTCTTGTTTGCTCACTTTGAAAACTGTGTGAAGTTGGGTCACACGTGTTGAGTGTGTAATAAGGTAATTCAAAGGCAGAACCACTTGGATGGCCCACTGTGTGGGAGGCCTGTGTTTGTATTGGTCTTCGTCTCTGCCACATGAAACAACCTTATTTCCAAGAATGTGGCTCCAGACCACAGTTGGTCAGACTTACAAATCATAAATCTGGATCCACTGGGAACCAGTCTGTTTTCCCCCAACAGTCATCAGTTAATTGTCACTTTGTCTGATGGTCCAATCCACCCACTTCTCTTTGTGAAATAAATCCTGGGTCTTGTTTTGAACTATCAGTTTGTCTTCAGACAGGAGCATTAAAAAAAAGGATGATACACATGTAGAAAAATATGCATGTCTTAAGTGTGTAGCTCAGCGATTATTGATAAATTGAATGAATCTGTAAATAGTACCAGAAAACCACTACCTCTGAAGCTGTTTCCTTCTAGTCACTTAAGACCCTTCCCTCTTCTCCCTTCCCTCCTCAGCTCTCCCTATCCTGTAACCACTATCCTATCATCATTTAGGGTTGGGGCATTAGAATTTTATTGTATTGTATTTTATGGTATTTATTTTATTTTATTTTTTGAGTTGGCATCTCACTCTGTCACCCAGGCTGGAGCGCAGTGGCATGCATGCTTACGGCCACCCCAGTGTTGACCTGCTGGGCTCAGGCAATCCCTCTGCTTCAGCCTTTCAAGTAGCTGGAACTATAGACATGCGTTACCACGCCCAGCTAATTTTTTGATTTATTGTAGAGATGAGGTCTCACCACGTTGCCCAGGCTGGTTCAAGAGGACTGCCTGAGCCCAGGGGTTCAAGGCTAGCTGAGGCAATTTGGTGAGACCTCAACTCCACAATAAAAGTAAGAAAAATAAGCTGGATGTGGTGGTGCATGCCTATAGTTCAGCAACTTGGAAGGCTGAGGTGGAAGGATTGATTGCCTGAGCCCAGCAGGTCAAGACTGCGGTGGCCATGAGTGTGCCACTGCGCTCCAGCCTGGGTGACAGAGTAAGACTCTGACT
>NW_007255969.1:333549-345935 GCF_000164805.1 Carlito syrichta | reverse complement strand
ACTCTGTCACCCAGACTGGAGTGCAGAGGCCGCTCCCGGCCACCGCAGCCTCGACCTGCTGGGCTCCAGCCAGCCTTCCGAAGTAGCTGGAACTACAGGCGCGCGCTACCATGCCCGGCTAATTTTTGATTTATTGTAGAGATGAAGTCTCACCAAGTTGCCCAGGCGGATCTCAAACCCGCGAGCTCAGGCAATCCATTCACCTTGACCTCCCAAAGCGCAGGATTACAGGCTGAGCCACTGAGCCCGGCCTAAAGTTGTTAAATTTTTTAGGGGTAATAAGTACTAGAGGGTTTTTTTTTTTTTTTTAAATCTTTTTCATCTGGAGATAATACTGAAATATTTGGATATAAAAAAATAGGCCTGGGATTTGCGTCAAAAGAACATAGTGTGTGGAAATGGTGCAGAAATATAAATGAAGCACAAATGACCATGACTTGATGGGTGATCCATTCTTTCTACCATGGAATATATTTGTTTTCCATAGCAGAAAGTTAAAAAATATTAATAAAACATGCAACATGTTGGAATGAGTAGAGGGTTGCAGTTTTGCAAGACGAAAATGTTTTGGAGACTGTTTAGATAACAATGTGAACTGAAGTGTAAACTTAAAAAATTTAAGATAAGCTGGGTGCGGTGGCTGAAGCCTGTAATTCTAGCGCTTTGGGAGGCCAAGGCGAGAGAGTTGCTTGAGCTCAGGGGTTCGAGACTAGCCTGGGCGACTTGACGAGACCTCATCTCTACAATAAATAAAAAATTACCCAGGTGTTTTAGCATGCACCTGTAGTTCCAACTGCTTGGAAGGCTGAGGTGGAAGGATGTCCTGAACCCAGCAGGTTGAGATTGCGGTGGCTGTGAGTGTGCCATTGTAATGGCGCCCTCTGTGAGGGTGACAGAGTGAGACTCCAGCTCAAAAATATATATATATAAGATAGAAAATGTTATGTGTATGTTACCACAATGTTTTAAAAAGTGTGTTTTGGTTTTTTTTTGAGTTTCTATCATCTAGGCTGGAGTGCACTCATGGCTACTACAGCCTCGACCTGCTGGGCTCAGGCGATCCTTCCACCTCAGCCTTCTAAGTAGGTGGAACTACTCGCATTTGGCAATTCACCCAGCTAATTTTTGATTCATTGTAGAGACGAGGTCTCGCCAAGTTGCCCAGGCTGGTCTGGAACCCCTGGGCTCTGGCAGTCTTTTCACTTCTGCCTCCCAAAGTGCAGGAATGACAGGTGTCAGCTGCCTCACCTAGCTGAGACTTTTTCTTAAATTTGGTAACAAAATCCTCCACCCCCCTCAAGAGCTGAAGCTTTTTCTTAAATTTGGTAACAAGATCCTCAACCTCCCTCCCCAACAAAAGAAAGGAAAAATGTTGGATCCTAACTTTAGATAACATTTCTGTTACTCTTACAGTTTTGATACTACTGCTTTATTGGCAGAGGTTTATGTAAGGTTAGTGGAAGCGTTTTTGTAGAAACTGACTTGTGACTTTGGGGGAAGGACTCTTCTTGACTTGATATTTGTTTCTTACTTACCTCCTTAGGCTGGTAACAAGAGTTTTTCACGTGGCCAGGAGCTGGCCCTTAGGTCTTATGTGCTGGTTGAGTCTGTCTGCAAGAATCTTCAGACCCTGGCTATGGCGGTGGCTTCTCAGAATGCTGTGTTGTTGGAAGGACCAATAGGTTGTGGCAAAACTTCCTTAGTTGAACATTTAGCTGCAGTGACAGGTAGAAGGAAGCCGCCTCAGCTTCTCAAAGTCCAGCTTGGAGATCAGACTGACAGTAAGGTAATAAAGAAATGGCAAGTTTTCATGGGTTGGGATGCTTGTAGATATTTGCATTCAAGTATTGTTTTTGTTCAGAGAAATATAAGAATGGTAATTGGCCTGTTCAAGCTGTGTAAACCTTAAGTGCCTACTTATATTCCTATAGAAGTTCAACACAATTAAAAGATGTAGTGTTGGCTCTTCAGGTGTGGCTTTTCAGTAACTGCTTTTTCCTCTTTCTGCAGTTGCTGTTGGGGATGTATCGCTGCACAGATGTCCCTGGAGAGTTTGTGTGGCAGCCTGGCACCGTGACACAGGCAGCCACAATGGGCCACTGGATCCTTCTGGAGGATATTGACTATGCCCCCTTAGATGTGGTATGTCATCTCGCTAAATCATTGCCTCTGAATATTTTCTCTTGTTTTTGAAGAACATTTTGATAATAGAGATTCTGGGAGTGGCTTAAACAAAGTACTTGATTAGTCGTGTTAAGCTGTAGGAAGTTCTTCATGGTTACCTGCCTGATCTAATTTGAAGTCTTGGATTACCTGGCAGATTTTTTTGTTTGATCGAGAATCTATAACATTTTGCTTCTGCTGTTTCCTGTAATGGTTGAATATGTGGCCAGTTTTACATTAGCTTTTTTTTTTCATCTAATTGAATATGTGATCAGTTTCACAGCCTTTCCAATAATAGGTCTGGTGGAGAATATCTTAAGTGAGTTATAGGTTCATTGAGAACTTTGAGATCCTGCTTCACAGCTGTGGCAGCTGGAGAGCAGTGGGCTGAGGACAGGCAAAGTAGGAGATGGTTTAGTAAGTGTGTGCTTGTCTTTGTTTCTGTAAAAAATATGCTGGATGTGTATTTAGGCTTTTCCCCTCCCCCACTCACACTGCTGTATTTAGGTTTTTATTTTTTTAATTTATTTTTCTTTTTTCTTTTTTCTTTTTTTTCTTTTTTTTTTGAGTTGGAGTCTCCCTCTGTCGCCCAGACTGGAGTGCAGTGGCCGCTCCCGGCCACCGCAGCCTCCACCTGCTGGGCTCGATAATCCTTCCGCCTCGGCTGTCCAGGTAGCTGGAACTACAGGCACGCGCTACCACACCCTGCTAATTTTTTTTATTTATTGTAGAGGTGAGGTCTCGCCAAGTTGCCCAGGCGGGTCTCAAACCCGCAGGCTCAGGCATTCCACTCACCTTAGCCTCCCAAAGTGCAGGATTACAGGCTGAGCCACCGAGCCCGGCTAGGTTTTTAAAAAGATCATTTCTGTGTATGAAATTCAGTCATTGAGACAGTCTGTGCTTCCTCTGTATTCTGAACACTAACCAAAAAAATGTGTTGCAAGATGAAATATTTTTTCTTTGGATAGGTTTTCCTGAGATTGATTTTAATTTTCTTTTAATGTGAACCCTCAAATTAACTGCATATGGACTTTCTTGAATATGAGAGACAAAATGAGAGTGAGAGGTGTGTGTGTGTGTGTGTGTGTGTGTGTGTAAGTTTAGGGAGCTAGGGGAAGGAGTGACTGAAAATAAGTGTATGTTGTATCAATGTTTTTATAGTGTGATGAGGTAAAGATGTCCTGGGGATGCTGGCCCATGCCAGGCCTCACAGTTTTATCACTGTGTTTTAGGGGCTTAATGTTCAGTTGCGTAAGTTGTATAGGGCTGGAAACTCAGTTTTCTTAAGAAGCCCAGAGCCAGGACTGACTCCCACCAATGAGACTTAAAAATAAAACTGAGATATAAACTACAATGCCAGTTTAAAAATATTTGTTGTGATTTTTTTCCCCCTTTTTAGTGCCTTCGTTCCTGGGCAATTTTTTTAGATTCCAGGTTTTCTGTTAAGTCATTAGGCTTGTGGATTGTGGAATTTAAACCAAAGAAGGTGGATACACATAAGGGATAGTCCATCAAGGCCATGGTGGAGCCTAGGGACCTGCCCTAGTCCTACAGCTAAATCCATTTCTCTGGTGACCAAGTCCAGATTAAAGACCAAGCTGACAATTTCTGTCCTGGTTTTCCTTTGTCAGTGCCTGATGAGCATTCTTGTACTCTGAGTTCCATTTGGTGCAGAGTATTTCCACTCTGGTAAAACATTTGTTTCCAGAAGATACACTAAATAAACTTAATTATCTTTTTTTTTTTGAGTTGGAGTCTCGCTCTGTCGCCCAGACTGGAGTGCCGTGACCGCTTCCGGCCACCGCAGCCTCGACCCGCTGGGCTCTGGTGATCTTTCCACCTCAGCCTTCCAAGTAGCTGGAACTACAGGCGGCACTACCACGCCCGGCTAATTTTCTTTTTTTTTTTAATTTATTGTAGAGATGAGGTTTCGCCTACTCAGACAGGTCTTGAACCCGCAGGCTCAGGCAATCCATTTACCTCAGCCTCCCAAAGCGCTAGAATTACAGGCTGAGCTACCGAGCTCTGCTTTTTTCTTTATGTTTTTGACCTGCTGTGCTCCGGCGATCCTTCTGCCTCAGCCTTCCGAGTAGCCAGAATTACAGACATGCGCTACCACACCCGGCTAATTTTTTGATTTATTGTAGAGATGAGGTCTCAACAAGTTGCCCAGGTGGGTCTTGAACCCATGAGCTCAGGCAATCCACTCACCTCAGCCTCCCAAGGTGCGGGATTACAGGCTGAGCCACCGAGCCCGACTACTTAATTATCCTTTATAGTGAAGTAATATTTATTTAAGAACATATGCAGGTCTCCTTGCTTATTATTTTGATGTTTCCAGAACTTCTCAGCTAATAGTTGACCCATTACCATCTTATTTTATTATTATTATTTTTTGAGGGGTCAGGGGTCTCACTCTGTCCCCCAGTCTGGAGTGCAGTGGCATGCTCACAGCCACCGCAACCTCAACCAGCTGGGCTCAGGAGATCCTTCCACCTCAACCTTGCAAGTAGCTGCAACCACAGGCTCGTGCCATCATTCCCAGCTAATTTTTTGCTGTACTGTAGAGATGAGGTCTTGCCAAGTTGATCAGGCTGGTCTCAACCCCCCCCCAAAGTGCTGAGATTATAGGCGTGAGCCACCGTACCCAGATAATTTTAAAGTAGCTTTTGCTGACATCATTCAAGATGATTTTCTTGAACTTTAAGTTTTGGAGTATCTTGGAGTTCCTCCTATATTATTTTGGGTTCCTCTTTCATCTCCTAACCATGTATGAAATATGATGCTTAAAAAAAATTATGTTTGATATTTTAGAACCCTCTTCTTTGGCTCTCTGCTCTTCTCACTTTGTTTTTTCTTTTCAGACTTCCTTTATAAACTCACAACTCTTAGATCCATATGTCTAGTCTACACTCTTAAAAAATAAAGTCTCTACTTGGGTGTCCCATTTGCAGCACAAGTTTAAGATGTCCTAATTGGTTCTTGTCTTTTTCTCAGAATAGCCTTTTCTTTTTTGTATAGTCTTTCTTTTCTTTTTCTTTTGCTTTTTTATACAGGATTTCACTCTGTCACCTAGGCTGGAGTACAGTGGGACAATCAGCGGTCCTCCTGCCTCAGCTTCCCGAATAGCTGTAACTAAAGGCACAAGTCACTATGCCTGGCTAATTTTTGTATTTTTAATTTTTTTTTTTGTAGTGACAGAGTCTCACTTTGTTGCCCTAGGCCAGAGTGCAGTGGCACAATCACTGCTCTGCAGTCTTGACCTTTTGGGCTCAGGCGGTCCTTCTGCCTCAGCCTCCCAAGTAATCAGACTATAGGCGTGCACCATTATACCTGGCTAACATTTTTATTTTTTGCGTACACAAGGTTTTGCTATGTTGTCTAGGCTGGTCTTGAACTCCTGGGGTCAAGCAATCCTCTCCCCTCAGGCTTCCAAAGTGCTGGGATTATAGGCAAGAGCCACTGCACCTGGTCTAGCCTTTTCTTTCTTTCTTTTTTTTTTTTTGGAGTTGGAGTCTCACTCTGTCCTCCAGGCAGAAGTGCAGTGACACGCTCACAGCCACAACAGCCTCAACCTGCTGGGCTCCAACGATCCTTCTGCCTCAGCCTTCCAAATAACTAGAACTACAGGCACGTGCTACCACACCCGGCTAATTTTTTTGATTTATTGTAGAGATGAGGTCTCGCCAAGTTGTCCAGGCGGATCTCGAACCCGCAGGCTCAGGCAATCCACTCACCTCAGCCTCCCAAAGCTCTGGGATTACAGTCTGAGACACCGAGCCCGACTTGGAGGCCTCTTATCACTTATTTCTGAGCCTTCCATCTGCCTCCTGCATTTCAGATGCACATTCTACCCCAGCCATGACAGAACCCTCTCCTACAGACTCTAGACCTGTCCATTTTTTTTTTTTTTTGAGTTGGAGTCTCACTCGGTCGCCCAGACTGGAGTGCAGTGGCCGCTCCCGGCCACCGCAGCCTCGACTTGCTGGGCTCCGGCGATCCTTCCACCTCAGCCTTCCGAGTAGCCGGAATTACAGGCGCGCGCTACCACGTCCGGCTAATTTTTTAAATTTTATTGTAGAGATGAGGTCTCGCTGCCCAGGCGGGTCTCGAACCCGCGGGCTCAGGCAATCCACTCACCTCAGCCTCCCAAGGTGCGGGATTACAGGCTGAGCCACCGAGCCCGGCGACCTGTCCATTTTTAATGCCCTTGCACACTTCTGCCTGCAGTGCATGTGCCATTTCTCTCCCACCAAAGCTGGCTAAGTTCTGCTGATCCTTTAAGATTCAGCCAGTGTCCTTACCCCTGGAAAAGTTCATTGCCCCGCTTTTACATAACTCCATTCTGTTTTGGAACCGCCCTGTCTCCACTTGTCACATTGTATACCCTGGTGTCACACTGGTCATGCTGTGTGGCAGTGTGCATGCTTTCTCCTCCCATCAGGATTGAGGCTCGAAAGCCTTGGTCCTGTCAGTGTTGTTAGTGTGTTGTTAGTGTCTTGTTTGGCTGTTCTCCACAGGAGGCACTGGTTGTGCTGGAGTGCAGGTTGCTTGGATATGCCTATCCATGTTTTGACTCTTGGTTGCACTTTGAGAGCTAAAGTTTCCTCTAAGGGTGTGTCCATCATTTGGACAGAGGGTTGTTTAGTTCTCCGTTACTTCTGTCTTAATCGCTTTACTTTAACAGTGGGACTTTGTGATTTAGGTTTCTGTGCTGATCCCGCTCTTGGAGAATGGAGAGCTCCTGATTCCGGGCCGAGGTGACTGTCTGAAAGTGGCTCCTGGATTTCAGTTTTTTGCAACCAGGAGGTATGTCCGTGGAACCTTTCTGTTTCCATTCTGGAGCCGCTTCCTGCGTGTTCGTCCAGAAGTCCTGGAATAGAGCTCTGTGGGGTGAATTCAGGCAGGGGTAGTTAGAACTGATAACAGGCCCAATGTTCTTATTCCTGATTTTTTTTCCTTTTTATTTTATTTCATTTTAAAGATGTGGGGTGCAATTCAGGATTAGGTATGCCTGATTATTTTGAATGAGATAACCAATTTATAAAACTTATAAAAGATTTTTTTCCTATTTAAAAATAATTTGACAGTTTAAGAAACTTTATCCTATTTCTATGTTTTAAAAAATAATCAGAGATGAGATTATTGTTAGATAGCCCTGGATTTGAGTCCTGATATTGATATTTTGTATCTGTGTATACCTTGCCTGTTTGATTATTATGGGGCTAATAATAATTCTTCAAATATTACCTGTAAAGAATAAGTGAAATATGACTTGCATTAAAGATCTGTCACATGCCGGGCTTGGTGGCTCAGCCTGTAATTCTGCGCCTTTGGGAGGCTGAGGTGAGTGGATTGTCCAAGCCTGCGGGTTTGATACCTGCCTGGACAGGCAAGACCTCATCTCTACAATAAAATCAAAAAATTAGCCGGACGTGGTAGCGCGCGCCTGTAATTCTGGCTACTTGGAAGGCTGAGGTGGAAGGATTACTGGAGCCCAGTAGGTTGAGGCTGCGGTGGCCGGGAGCGGCCACTGCACTCCAGTCTGGGCGACAGAGTGAGACTCCAACTCAAAAAAAAAAAAAAAAGATCTGTCACATAGTAAGTGTCCAACTAATATCAGTCATGATGGTGATGATATGTAGATTTCAAGCAGTTAAATTACCAAATATAAGCATGAACAAAGGCATAAAAGTTGAGCAGACTTCGCCTGTGCTTTTTCTCTTTTTTTTAGTCTGAGTCTCACTTTGTCAGCCAGGCTGGAGTGCAGTGGGCACACTCACGGTCATTGCTGCCTTGACCTGCTGGGCTCAGGCAATACTTCCACCTCAGCCTTCCAAGTTGCTGGAACTACAGGCATGCGTCACTGTGTCCTGCTAAATTTTTATTGTAGAGTTGAGGTGTCACCAAGTTGCTTTGGTTGGTCTTGAACCCCTGGGCTCAGGGAGTCCTCTTGCCTCAGTTTCCCAAAGTGCTGAGATTGAAGGCATGAGCCACCGTACCCAATCTCTTGCCTACATTTTATATTAACATGAAAATAGTGGCTTATTCCTTACTGCTGGTCTGTACCTTTATAGCTTTCTTGAGTTCTTAAAATGCCCACAGTGACAGTAATTAATATATTGTTATATTTAATGATTATATTAATGTTTGCTTCAGGAAGCATCACTTCTAAAAAGAATATGGAGCTTACCTAACAGTGCTCAAGGATCATTGTACTAGACCCTGTTGCACCCTCCTCCTTTTATTTTGAGATGGAGTCTTGTTTTGTTGCCCAGGGTGGTCTTGAACTTCTGGTCTCAAGTGATCCTTTTGCACTGTTGACATTACAGGCACTTGCCACTGTGCCCACTTGTGTTACTTTTCTTTAATTAATTAGTTATTTTTTAGAGACAGGGTCTCTGTCGCCCAAAATGGAGTACAGCGGCACTGATCGTAGCTTACTATGACCTCTGTTAACCCCCTGGGCTCAAGTGCTTCTCCCTCCTCAGGCTTCTGAGTGACTAGGACTACAGGTGCACACCACCACTGCAGGCTAATTTTTTTATATTGAATTTTTTGTCGAGTCTAGGGTCTAGGATTAAAATTGGGAATTTTGTGTGACTCTTTTTTTATATTGAAATGTAGACTTTTAAGCTGTGGAGGAAATTGGTATCGACCACTAAATAGTCATGCTACTTTGCTAGACAAATACTGGACCAAAATTCACCTGGATAACCTGGACAAGACAGAACTGAATGAGGTATGTGGATATTAGAAAATATCAGTGCCTTTTTTTTTTTTTTTTTTGCTTTTTATTATGGAAAAGTTTCAAACTTACATGAGAAAAGAAGAAATAGTATAATGTACCAACAAAATACTCTTCAACTGAAATTTAACACGTGCTAACATTTTACTGTATTTGTATCATCTATTATTTTTTTCTCCTGTTAATGTGTTTGAAAGCAGACTCCCTAACGTTTCATTCTTAAACATGTCAGCATGCATTTCTAAAAGTTTAAAGGAATTTTCTTTCTTTTTTTTTGAGTCTGAGTCTCACTCTGTTGCCCAGGCTGGAGTGCAGTGCCACACTCAAGATCACTGCGGCCTCGACCTGCTGGGCTCAGACAAATCCTTCCGCCTTAGCCTTCCAAGTAGCTGGAACCACAGGCGTGCACCACCACTCCTGGCTGATGTTTTACATTTTTGTTTGTTGTAGAGACAAGGTCTCAGCAGGTTGCTCTGTCTGGTCTTGAACCCCCGAGCTTAGGCAATCCTCTTATCTCCACCTCCCAAAATGTTGGGATTATAGGTGTGAGCCACTGCGCATGGTGACATTTTCATATATAACCATGATAATGTAATTATACCTAATAAAATGAACATAATAAAATGAACAGTAGTTTCTCAATATCAATTCTTAGATCATACTTGAATTTTCCAAATTGTCCTCACAGGATCTTTTTACTAAGTTAATTTGTAACTAATGTCTTTCACATGTCACAACTTAATGCACATTTTGATCTGGGTATTAATGAAAATTGAGCTGAATTATTTGACATATTTTATCCATTGGTTCAGTTTGTAGGAGTGCTGGTTATCCTAGGCCATTAAGAAGGATGCCTCACTTTACAGTGCTCATGCCCCACCCCTTTTGTACCTCTCACTGGGAAGGGTCTCATACCCCGACTCTTCATTCGGGAGAGGAGCCCACAAAGTATTGCCAGTGGTCATCAGATATGGGAGGGATGCTTTGCTCTTTCTTTATGTAAGTCTATAGAAAAAATGTGACACAAGATAAACTTTTTCAATATTTGATTCTGCATTCTGGGTGTTTATATATACATATATGTGTGTGTTTGTGTGTGTGTGTGTATATATTTGATTCTGCATTCTGGGCATTTACTTATTTATTTATATATATATATTTTATTTATTTGTGTGTGTGTGTGTGATTTATTTTTGAGTTTATTTTTGAGTGTGTGTATTATTTTTGAGTTTATTTTTGAGTGTGTGTGTATTTTTGAGTTTATTTTTGAGTGTGTGTGTATTTATTTATTTATTTTTGAGTGTGTATTTATTTATTTATTTTTGAGTTTATTTTCTATCGCCCAGACTGGAGTGCAGTGGCATGCTCCCGGCCACCGCAGCCTAGACCTGCTGGGCTCCAGTGATCCTTCCACCTCAGCCTTTCATGTAGCTGGGACTACAGGCATGTGCTACCATGCTGGGCTAATTTTTTTTGATGTATTGTAGAGACGAGGTCTCACCAAGTTGCCCGGGTGGGTCTCAAGCCTGTGGGCTCAGGGAATCCATTCGCCTTGACCTTCCAGAGTGCTGGGATTACAGGCTGAGGCACTGGCCCAGCCTATTTATATATTTTTAAAGTCAATCTTACTCTGTTGTCCAGGCTGGAGTGCAGTGGCATGCTCATGGCTCATCGCAGTCTCACCCTCCTGGGCTCAGGTGATCCTTCCACCTCATCTTCCTGAACAGCTGGGAATATAGGCACATGCTATCACGCCCACTTAATTTCTTTTAACTTTTTTCGTAGAGACGAGATCTTGCTGTGTGGCCCAGGCTTGTCTTGATCTCCTAGGCTTAAGCAATCCTACTGCCTCTGGCTCCCAGAGATTATAGTCATGAGCCATCATGCCCGACCTCTCGGTGTTTATTGGAAGGATTTTTAGGGTGCCTAGTTCACCATATTACCGGGAAAAGGTTGATCTTTTAATTTCTAAGAAGCCTTTCCTTGGTAATGTGATTTTACAACTCTGCTTGCAGTGCAGCCTGATTTGCAGTTGAGAGTTTCTTATCTCACTGCAGATTGCAATGTGTGTTTCTGTGTCTGATATGCATTTTCCCCATTTTACTGCCCCTACTGCAAGATCTTCTAGTAACTTATTTGCATTTGTGTCCCAAGCATTCATCTTGTACCTGACATATAGTAATACTATGTCTTGTTGCATTCCATTGTCGAAATGCACCTATTTCTTTTTCTTTTTTTTAACTACTGTATACATTTAAATGTTTAGTTTTTAGATTTAAATTACTAGTCTGTTCTTTGAAAGGAGAGGGGTGGCCGGGCTTGGTGGCTCAGCCTGTAATCCCGCGCCTTTGAGAGACTGAAGTGAGTGGATTGCCTCAGCCCACGGGTTCGAGACTTGCCTGGGCAGGCGAGACCTCATCTCTTCAATAAATCAAAAAATCGGCCAGGCGTGGCAGCACGTGCCGGTAATTCCGGCTACTCGGAAGGCTGAGGCAGAAGGATCGTTGGAGCCCAGCAGGTGGAGGCTGCGGTGGCCGGGAGCGGCCACTGCGCTCCAGTCTGGGCGACAGAGTGAGACTCCGACTGAAAAAAAAAAGAAAGAAAGGAGAGGGATGAAGTTTAGGTGTGATGTTTTGGGGATTGAGAGAATGAAGAGCGTATCCTTTCTTACTGTCTTCTGTACTTGAAGTGTTCAAGGCCAGGCTTATCATTCCATTCCTGTCATGAGCAGCAGTGTGTCACTCTGCCCACAGGAAGTACAGCTGGAGGCTCACCCTCATTGGCTTGATGTACATCCTGTTTGTATAGTTGACTTTAGGAAGTTCTCTTACTATTTTTGATCTTCCAGACTTGCTAATCTTATTTTTAAATTTTTTTTTTTTGAGTTGGAGTCTCACTCTGTCACCCAGCTGGAGTGCAGTGGCACTCTCATGGCCACCCCAGCATCAACCTGCTGGACTAAGGTGATCCTTCCGCTTTAGCCTTCCAAGTAGCTGGAACTACAGGCATGCGTCGCCATGCCCGGCTAATTTTTTGATTTATTGTAGAGATGAGGTCTTGCCAAGTTGCCCAGACTGGTCTCTAACCCGTGGGCTCAGGCAATCTTCTCACCTCTTGCCAGCGTGCTGTGATTATAGACATGAGCTACTGCGCCCAGCCTCTAGACTTACTAATCTTAATACCACTCTCCTTAATAATTGCCTGATGGCTAAAACCTTGGTACCTATTACTTAGGAAATAACAAAATCTCCTATCTTGAATTCATGGAGAATACAAGGAGCTACATTTCTGTTGCTGCTATTCGTAGGTGTCTTATGTTTAGAGAGATTATGTCCTTGACTTCTTGCTGAAATACCAAACTATACTTTATAAAACGAACTTCTTAAAAGAGTGCTGGTCTCATATATAGCGAGTGCCAGGAACTTGCCTCTGGCATTATTGTTATTATTATTACTTTTTTTTTTTTTTTTTTTTT
>NW_007255969.1:317140-333479 GCF_000164805.1 Carlito syrichta | reverse complement strand
AGTGCAGTGGCTGCTCCCGGCCACCGCAGCCTCGACCTGCTGGGCTGCAGCGATCCTTCCACCTCAGCCTTCCAAGTAGCCAGAAGTATAGACGGGCGCTACCACACCCGGCTAATTTTTTTGATTTATCGTAGAGATGAGGTATCGCCAAGTTCCCCAAGCGGGTCTCGAACCCGTGGGCTCAGGCAATCCGCTCACCTCAGCCTCCCAAGGCATGGGATTACAGGCTGAGCCACCGAGCCCAGCTATTATTACTATTTTTTTTAAGTGTCAGGTCTTTTTCTGTCGCCCTTGCTGGAGTGCAGTGGCACAGTCATGGCTCACTGCAGCTTCAAAGTCCTGGGGTTAAGTGATCCTGCTTCATTCTCTGAAGTAGCTAGGACAACAGATGTGCCATGGCCCCAGCCTTGATTGTACTTAACATTAGATGATTCCATTGTGGTCTGCTTTAAAGATTTTTATTTTTTCTCTTCCTGTTAACTGCTTCTAATACGCTTTTGACTGTTAAATTACATAATAAACCATATTAGAACTGTGTTTGAAATTAGAGTAAATAGCACTTGAAGAATTCTCAGTGGGTAAATTCCTCGGATGTGGATGTATATGTTTTGGCTGCTTGAAGACCCTTTTGCCATCTGACTTCTACCTCCTAAGCTGTGTTATAGATGAGATTGCTAGATAACTGAGTTCTGGTTAGGAAAAAAGTCCTGGTATTTGCATGGGGTAGATGGTAGGGTAAGGGCGCAAGTTCTTACACTTGGCAAAGATGGCAAGTTTCACAGAGAGATACATTTTTTGGTTGACTGGAGTCATCAGCAGTTTATATGTGCTTTTAAAAAACACTATGCCCGCTGCTAAATTTTTTTTTTTTTTTTTCTTCCCGTCAGGTTCTTCAGAGGAGATATCCCAGCCTATTGGCAGCAGCTGATCACCTGCTTGACATTTATATCCAACTCACAGGAGATAAACATTGCTCTCGGAGTGATAGTTCTGTTGGATGTGAACAGGCACCCGAGGATGTTTCAGAAGCTGGAAGAGACAGCAGAAGACCAATCCTGGAGGGAAGAGAATTGTCTCTAAGGTACTGAACTAAAAACTTTTTTGAGTTGGTATTAAAAACTGCCTACCTCCGAAATGCTTACCTGCGGAAAGTAAATGGTTATGCGAGGTCAGCCTTTGAAATTAAACTTGCAGGTTGCTCTGTGGTGTCAGATCCCTTTTCCAAGTCTGTAGTTACTTATGGAGAAGGCTTGATTAAGGTAATGCTATTTTTAGCTTTAAAAAGTAGCTTTTAAAGTCAGACTTGGGAATGGTTTCTAACAATTCTTTCACTGATTGTCCTTTTCTGACACTTGGAGTCTTCAGTAAGTCTCCTGGGATGTTCTGTGTCTTTGCTTTTCATTCTTAATGGTTGACTTGCCCTGTAAGAAGAGAGAATTTCTCCTCCCACTTTGATCTGATTGAGTTGTCACCAGTTTGCCTGGCATGAATAGGGGAGAAATGAGTGATACTCATTCCTACCTACTTCCTGGTATGGATGAAGACTAGGAACACTTTTTTATCTTCACATTGTTGGAAAAAAGAAGAGATTTCCCAAAAGTTAAGTGGGTCAATAAACTTTGATGCCTCTAATGTCTTTGGCCTATGGTCTTTTATTAGCTTTTTTTTTTTTTTTTAAACAGGGATCTACTGAATTGGTGCAATAGGATTGCCCATAGCTTTGACAGTTCATCTTCATCAGCATCATTAAATATTTTTCAGGAGGTAAGATATAGTCTTCCTTGATCATCTCTCTTTGCTCTGTAAGACTGTTGGTGACTGTTTTCTGTCTCTTAATTGCTATCAGAGTTTTTCTTTTGTCTAGGTACGGTTTGTTATCCTTAGCTAGTTGAAACTGGACTAAAGTTCCCTAAAACTAATTGGGCTTAATAAATGATTTTTGTGATTTTTGAGACAAATTAGTACATATTTCAGAAGAAGTATAGTTTGAGCTAGAGTAAAACAGATAGTGAAATTAAAGGTAAACTACAAAAAACTCTCAGGTAGTAAATAAAGTAACGTTTATTCCTATATATAATCTTTTAGCCTATTTGTTAAATTTGTATGGCCTGTTCGATCCCTCTCCACCTGCCTCAGTAGGGCTTTTTATCTTTATTCCAGAGAAATTATATGGAAGTGTAACCTTGGGGAAAAAAAATAATGTTGTGTAGGAAGGAATCATTATTGAATTACAACTCTGCCATATTCAATTATTAAGAGCAAAGCAGGATTTATTCCCACCTGCTTATGAATAAAATGGTATTGCTTGAAGATTGATGAACTTTGGTTATAAAGGTTCTGGTTTCTGTTAGTCAAGATTGAAGAGAGAATAGTGGCCCAGTCTAGTCTGCAGTATCTCTTTGTGTTTGGTAAAGTTACTTTGAGCAGACAGAAACCTCCTTTGGGCTGGACACTTAGCTCAGTGGAGCCCTGAAGAGCTGGGTGGCAATCTTCATTCTCATCCTTCGTTCTCCAGTGAACTCCCCTTCCCATTAGTCTGTGTTTCTCCATTCTTTTTTTATTTTTATTTTTTTTGAGTCGGAGTCTCACTCCTCTGTCGCCCAGACTGGAGTGCACTGGCCGCTCCCGGCCACCGCAGCCTCGACCTGCTGGGCTCTCGCGATCCTTCCGCCTCAGCCTTCTAAGTAGCTGGAATTACAGGCGTGCGCCACCATACTCGGCTAATTTTTTGATTTATTGTAGAGATGTGGTCTCGCCAAGTTTCCTAGGCGGATCTTGAACCCGCGGGCTCAGGCAATCTACTCACCTCAGCCTCCTAAGGCGCGGGATTACAGGCTGAGCCACCGAGCCCGGCTGGGTTTTTTTTTTTTAATGGAGAAGCACTAAAGTCTTTATTTGATAATATACATAAACCACACTAAAATATCTTTTTTTTTTTTGTGCTGGAGTCTCACTCTGTCGCCCAGACTGGAGAGCAGTGGCTGGGAGTGGCCGCTCCCGGCCACCGCAGCCTCGACCTGCTGGGCTCCGGCGATCCTTCCGCCTCAGCCTTCTGAGTAGCTGGAACTGCAGGCGCGCGCTACCACACCCGGCTAGTTTTTGATTTATTGTAGAGATGAGGTCTCACCAAGTTGCCCAGGTGGGTCTCGAACCCACGGGCTCAGGCAATCCACTCACCTCGGCCTCCCAAAGCGCTGGGATTACTGGCTGAGCTACCGAGCCTGGCCTTAAAATATCTTTTAATAAGTAAAAGATAACATTTTTAGATACAGGGAATTCTAATTAAATTGGCATAGTTAAGACCAAAAATATAGACATTGCTACTTTATCTTTAGTCCTTGCTTTTAAGAGGCCAGTGAACACAAAAAACATGAGTCTTGTTTGGTTCTGAGATATTGAAGGAACTTCCTCAGTATTTAAATATATTCCTATAACCACTTATATAAATCTAAATATAAAACCAATTTCTAACAGATTTTAAGATGGCATTCACCATCTTTGTGAAAAGTTGAACATTACTAATCAAGTACAATCTTATACTTAGAAGGGGAAGACAGTGATAGCATTTTCTAAATTGAAATTAAGGCTGAGGCGGAAGGATCGCCGGAGCCTAGCAGGTCGAGGCTGTGGTGGCCGGGAGTGACCACTGCACTCCAGTCTGGGCGACAGAGTGAGACTCCAACTCAAAAAGAAAAAAAAAAAAACACAGAACAAACAAAAAAAAGAAATTTAAAAAAAGATCTTATTCACATAACCATAAACCTGTCTTAGTTGAATCAGGACTGTTCAACATAATATTCTGTCAGCCACTCATGATAGGAATTTTAGTGTAAGAGATCAATTAAATTATGGTATGCTAGGCTGGCTCGGTGGCTCAGCCTTGGGAGGCTGAGGTGAGTGGATGACCTGAGCCCGTGGGTTTGAGACCTGCCTGGGCAACTTGGCGAGACCTCATCTCTACAATAAATCAAAAATCAGTTGGGCGTGGTAGCGCGTGCCTGTAATTCCGGCTACTTGGAAGGCTGGGGCGGAAGGACCGCCAGAGCCCAGCAGGTCGAGGCTGTGGTGGCTGGGAGTGGCCACTGCACTCCAGTCTGGGCGACAGAGTGAGACTCTAAGTCAAAAAAAAAAAAAATTATGGTATGCATAAAAAAAGTCGTGAGACATTTCTGTTTTGTAATAAATAAGGCAGTGGCCAATTAGTGCTCATTAGTAGCTTTTTTGAGATAAGCTATCAAGTCTGCCCTTCCTCACTTCTTGTTTTAATTTTTTTGTTTTTTGAGTTGGAATCTCACTCTGTCACCCAGACTCGAGTGCAGTGGCCGCTCCCGGCCACCTCAGCCTCGACATGCTGGGCTCTGGTGATCCTTCCGCTTCAGCCTTCCAAGTAGTTGGAACTACAGGCACACACTACCATGCCCAGCTAATTTTTGATTTGTTGTAGAGATGAAGTCTTAACAAGTTGCCCAGGCGTGTCTCAAACCCACGGGCTCAGGCAATCCATTCACCTCGGCCTCCCAAAGTGCTGGCATTACAGGCTGAACCACTGAGCCCGGCCCCTTTCTCCCTTCTTAATGCCGGTAAAGATCATTTTTGTTCCAGGGCTGTACTTCTTGAGATTCTCCAAATACTCTATCAGGGTATGTTCTCCCCAGATGATGTCTCTTTTCTTATTGGCATCTGTGTAAGAGAATCCAGCAGCCTGCCCCGTCTTCTGCCCAAAGAGACCATGGAGATTTGGCCCAGTCTTGTGCTTGCCTCCCTTTTCCATGGTGTGACACTGGGCACACTTCTGAACAAAAATCTTCTTGCCTTTCTCAACATCACGCATATTTAATTCTCTTTTTTGTCACTGGCACTACAGAGTTTCCCGCTCAGAAGCCAGATGTCCTGCTTTCTCATGTTTTTTTTGTTTTTTGTTTTTGAGTTGGGGTGCAGTGGCACGTTCATGGCCATCCCAGCTTCGATCTGCTGGTCTCCAGCGATCCTTCCGCCTCAGCCTTCCGAGTAGCCGGAAGTAGAGGTGTATGCTACCACACCCGGCTAATTTTTCTTTTTTTAAATTTTTATTGTAGAGTTGACATCTCACCAGTTGTCCAGGCTAGTCTCAAACCCGTGGGCTCAGGTAATCCACTCACTTTGGCCTCCCAGAGTGCTGGGATTAGAGGCTGAGCCACTGCAGATCTCTTACTGTTTCAGAGTTCTACTTTTAAGACACTGCTTTGCTGAAGACAGCAGTCCATTTGTTTTGCAGTGTTAGGCCAGTCAGCCCATGCCCCAACAATAAAGTAATTAATTGCAAAAGAAAAGTTAAAGAGTATTTGCATTCAAGAGAGAATGGGGCCATCGCTGTTGAGCAATATGGCATGGGGTGTAGTGAGAAGGTGTATTTAAGGTGTTTACAGGGAAGCTGGACTAGAAAAAAATTCCAACAACTGTGTCCTTGTTAATTGATAACATAAGTCTTATGTTTTGATGTCAGGACAGTGTATCTTGCGGCTCCACCACCAGCCGGTGGTGGGCGGGTGGTCATGGAGTACTGACCTCAGTAGATTGGGTCAGCTCAGTCCTTATGCCTGGAAAACAAATACTTGGAATAGAGGGGCAGCTAAGATAGAGCATGCTTGTGGGGGTTACAAACATTCGTCAGTGTTTACTTCTGGGAAACCACTTCTGCCTTCTGTTAACGATTAGAGGGTTGACTAAGTGATTTGCTTAAGGAAGTATTGCAGATTTAAGTTAGGGCCAGAAGGGCTGAGCTGTAGCCAGAATTACTTACGTTGGCACGTCTGCATTTTACAGAGTGTTTTAACCTTCTGACTATCTGGTGGCTTCTGTATCGCTCTAGCACCAACTGGTGTCTTGCAGTTAATTTAATACAATTCCGACATTACTGAGAGTTAGTGTAGACCTTGCAGGTTTAAGGGCTCACTCCTCCACGTCAGAACCCAGCCCCCAGTCAGGGTGGCTTGGCATCCTCACTTCTGGTCTGCCAGCTATAAATTCATTAGACCCCTTTGGATTCAAAAGTTCAATAAAATGACTTACAGAAATTACCAAAAGTAGTATATTTTGATTACAGTTTTGTTAAACAGGATACAAATCAGGGATAGCCCAATGGAAGAGACACATAGGGCAAGGTCTGGGAGGGTCCCAAGAGCAGGGCTTTTGTTCTCATGTAGTCAGGGTATGCCCCTTTCACATATATGAATATGTTCACCAACTAGGAATCTCTCCAGGTTTTAGGCATTCACAGTTTAATTGGGGTTTTTTGTCATTGGCCATTGAATGAACTCTATCTCCATACCCTCCCTTCTCAGAGGTTGGGGGTAGAGTTGAAAGGTATCAACCTTTTGTTTTGTTTTTTATTTTGAGTTGGAGTCTCACTCCATTGCCCAGGCTGGAGTGCTATGGCACACTCACGGCCACCCTAACGTCTACCTGCTGGGCTCCAGTGATCCTTCCACCTCAGCCTTCCAAGTAGCCGGAACTATAGGCGCATGCTACCATGCCGGCTAATTTTTGATTAATTGTTGAGACAAGGTCTTGCCAAGTTGCCCAGGCTGGTCTTGAACCTGCGGGCTCAGGCAATCCACTTGCCTGGCCTCCCAAAGTGCTGGGATGACAGGCTGAGCCACGTCACTCTTTTAACCATGAACTTGATCTTTCTAACTTTGCTAGCCACTCCCTTGAAACTATTTAAGGGTCTGCCATGAGTCACTATATTAGCATATACTCAGGTGTGGTCCAAAGGGTTATTTGTTGTGAATAGCAAAAATACTTCAATGGAGTAATACCAAAGATTTTTTGAAGCTCATTGCCAAGAATTGGGGACAATGACCAGATGCATTCTTATTATACTACACTCATGGTGTCCTTTCCCTTTTTTAAATCCTTACTATTTCCTGTAAACAGAAGTTTAACAAAATGCTTGTTGGATTCAAGGTCAACAATTTTTGGTGGCACTTTATAGTTCATTACATCAGAAGACATAATCTGGTTGACCTACCTATCTTGGTAGTTGCCAAGATCTAGTACTGGGTTGGGATAATGTCTGTATTTCCACTAACAGCTAGAAAGCCATCTTTTGGTGTTAAATTTGCTCTATATGAGAGTCAGTTCTCCTGTGAACCACATACCTAGTGATGAACACTAATTGCTCTTCTTTGCTGTAAGTTAGGATTTGCAAAATAAGATGGTTTTTATTGTTTGTTATTTAATTTAGTCAATAATTTCAGTAGTAAATCCTTCAACATTTGTTGGTATTCTGTCCATTATGGTAAGTCCTGAGTCCAGGGTTGGTACCTTATTTGCATTTGTTTCAGTCCTGCAGAAAATTCCTGCTGGATTTTATGTCCCTTCCTCTTGTGGCCAGGAAGATGATGCTGTGTAATTGATGTGTTCCTTGTAAAATCAGTTGGCATTTACCTTGGTTATTTTAATAGGCTCTGGACTGTTTCACAGCAATGCTTTCTGAGCATACAAGCAAACTGAAAATGGCGGAAGTTATTGGAAGCAAATTGAACATTTCTAAGAAAAAGGTATGTAGTGCTATTTGTACTTCCCTCTTGAAAGGAGGCTGCAATATCTAGCTCTCTTGCTAGTCTCTGGCCCTTACCTGGAACAGTTTTTGCAGTGTTGCTTCATATGCAAAACTGGGTGCCTGTCATAGACATAACTCCCAGTATCCCATACTTACGTAGTTCTCCATGTGTTCCACATTCTGAAAGTGAGCTTCCTCATGCCCTATGTTATACGTATACTTTATTTTCCAGTGTTCTATTTACTTATTTATTTTTGAATTGGAGTCTCACTCTTTCGCCCAGGCTGGAGTGCCGTGGCATGTTCACGGCCACCGCAGCCTCAACCTGCTGGGCTCAGGCATTCCTTCCGCCTCAGCCTTCCAAGTAGCTGGAACTACAGGCGCGTGCTACCACACGTGGCTGATTTTTTTTTTTTAATTCATTGTAGAGACGAGATCTCACCAAGTTGCCCAGGCTGGCCTCGATCCCCTGTGCTCAGGCAGTCCTTTTGCCTCGGCTTCCCAAAGTACTGGGATTACAGGCTTGAGCCACTGCGCCTGGCCGGTATGTTTTTTTTTTAAAGACCATGCCCCAGTGTTGCCCCGGCTGGTCTTAAACTCCTGGGCTCAAGTGATCCTCCTGCTTTGGCCTCCCAAAGTGCTGGGATTACAGGTGTGAGCCACCACATCTAGCTTCCCATGTTTTAGTGAGTATTTTATTCTGTAGATTATAGACTCGGAACTGGAACAATGTTTTAGCAATGCCTTTGTCTATAGTTTAGTGCACAGATTTTTTTTCCATGTTTTTATTATTATCAGAAAAGTTGAAAAGAATAGTACCAATGGATGCCTGTACACACTGCTGACGTTTTCAATATTTTGCCATTCTTGTTTTATAACAAAGTATTTATTTTGGGAGGAGAGAGCCTTTCCGTAGTGGGGTTGGTGATTAAACAAATGTCTGGAACTTACCTGGAGGCACATACCTGGCATTCTCACATGAATGACAGCTCTAAAAAGCCTTATGTCAAGAACTGCAATAGTCTGTTTTTCTTTGGCTTATGAATTGGTTGGGATAGTTTTGTCTGGAGGTAATAGAACACCCTGTTGGAAGGGACCTCACTGATAAATCATATAGAAGGAATAGCCCCACCTTGACTGGAAGAGACTGCTCAGTGCTCTTCTTTGGCTGGACAGGGTCTTACCTTCCTAGAGTTGCTCAGCCTCTTTTTTTTTTCATTAATCAGTATTTTTTATTATGGTTTTGTGGGGTACAGTTAAGGGTTAGGTGTACAATGACATTTCATTCAGGCACCCTGTAGATAAGAAGTGTTTTCCCATCCCCCGCTCAGCCTCTTTTACTTCTGATCCAAACCTGAGTACAACCTGGGTTCTCTGGACAAGAGAAGAATGATTGCTAACGTGGACATCGAGGAGCATCTGTCATGGCTTCTCTTTTGACTTTGACTGTGATCAGATGAGCAGTGGTTTTCTGCACTACGTTAGAAATTTAAGGCGGGGGAAAGCATAGCTGGAGAAAGGCCACTCTGATTTTTTCAGTATCTTTTAGGGGTAGAGCTAGTTACTGTTCATTCTCTATTTGGATATGCCGATGTGTTCACTTCGAAAACAGGCAGAGGCTTATTTAAATGAGTTAAAAGTACCATTTCAGAAAAGTATGATCAGTGTTTTTAAAAGCACAGTATTAGAAATTTGAAAAATGGGAAAAATGTCTTGATGAAAGCTCCTTACCTGTATTAGAGGCAGAGGGCTAATTAGATGAGCATAATAAGCCTGGATAAGGTTATATTCAAAGAGTATATGGATTTTTATTCTGACAGAATCTTTACCTCCCACAGGTCGAATTCTTCTGTCAACTTTATAAACCAGAAATTGTGATCAATGAGCTGGATGTACAAGTGGGCCGAGTGCGGCTTCTCCGGAAGCAAAGTGAGACTGTTCACGTGCAGAGGTGAGTAAGGTTGTGAGCTAATCTACACACTGGGGTTGCCAGGCGCTTGACAGGAGATCTAGACAGCTCCTTGGTTTTATACAACACATGTCTGAACTGCATGGGAAGGAGCAGTGTTTTTGCAAAGTTTTTTGTGTGTAACTAGTTGCTAATAGGTGAAGGAGGCATGAAGGTTGTTACAAACTTGGCATTAGCAAAGAAGAATCTTTGACTTTACTCACTGCAGTGTATTTATCAGAGTAAGTCGCAGGTGGAAGTCAGGCTGTGCTTAACTTAGTCTGTAAATTCCTTGAAGCCTGAGTTATATAAGATTCTGAGATCTGGCCAGGTGTGGTGGCTCCTGCCTGTAATCCCAGCACACTGGGCTGAGGTGAAAGGATTGCTTGAGGCCAGAAGTTTGATACCAGCCTGGGCAGTATATCAAGACTGTCTACAAGAAAAAAAGAGGGGGGAATAACAAGCCTTGTCAGGCTTGTCACTAGGTAATCCTAACTCCTCAGAAGACTGAGCAGGGAGGATCACTTGACCCCAGGAGTTCAAGGCTGCTGTGAGCTATGACCATACCACTGCACACCAACCTGGGCAGCAGAGTGAGATCCTGTCTCTTAAAAAAAAAATTCCGAGATTAGTTAACTGTTATATGCTTATTACATGCTTAGTGCTTTTCATATACTTTTTCATGTAGTGATTATAACCCTGTGAATTGTATATTAGTGTCCTAGGGCAGCCATAACAAATTACCATAAACTTGATGACTTTAAACAGTAGATGTTGGTCTTTCATGGTACTGGAGCCTAGAAGTCTAAAATCAAGGTGTTGGCAGGACCATGCTCCTCCCTCTGAAGGTTCTAGGGAAAAAATACATTCTTGCCTCTTCCTGGTTTCCTTTTGTTCCCAGCAGTCCTTGGTGTTTCTTGTCTTGGAGCTATATCACTCCAATCTCAGTCTCTGTTGTCACATGTCCTGTGTGTGCTGCTGTGTCACAGAATTTATAAGGATGTTCGTCATTGGATTTAAGACTGACTAATGCAGTGTGATCTTTTTTTTTTTTTTTTTTTGAGTTGGAGTCTCACTCTGTCGCTCAGACTGAAGTGCCGTGGCTGCTCCCGGCCACTGCAGCCTCGACCTGCTGGGCTCCGGTGATCCTTCCACCTCAGCCTTCCAAGTAGCTGGAATTACAGGCGCGTGATACCACACCTGGCTAATTTTTTTTTTTTTTGTAGAGGTGAGGTCTCACGAAGTTGCTCAGGCGGGTCTCGAACCCGCGGGCTCAGACAATCCACTCACCTCAGCCTCCCAAGGCGTGGGATTACAGGCTGGGCCACCGAGCCCGGCTTGTGGTGTGATCTTATCTTAACTTGGTTAAATCTGCAAAGACCCTGTTTCAAAATAAGGTCACGTTCACAGTTTCTGTGTGGTCCTGAATTCTGGAGAAAGACTATTCAACCTACTACAACTAGGCACCGTTGCTACCCACATCTTACAGGTGATGAAACTGAGGCTAAAGCAGGTTAAGTAATTTGCCCAAGATGGCTTAAGTAGTACAGATAATGCCTTATCTTACTGGTGTTTTGAATCCCCAGAGGCTAGCACAGTACCAGATGTGTGAGTATTCCCTGTTTGCAAAACAACTAAATTCTGTAATTGTTACATGTTATATAAGACTATGCATGAAGATAATTACTCTGAGCTGTTTTCTCATTCCTGTTCGTTGAATCTGGTTCCTCAGAGCAACATTAAGAGCTTTTGCAGCCTGGTTTTTAACCTTCTTTTCCCCCTTCCCAGGGAGAAGTATACTTTTGCGGCTACACGACCATCCTCTGTTCTCATTGAACAACTGGCAGTGTGTGTCAGCAAAGGGGAGTCTGTGTTGCTGGTGGGAGAGACTGGGACTGGGAAAACCTCTACTGTCCAGTACTTGGCTCACATCACAGGTAACCTCTAGGGGAAACAACTCTGCCCCAGGTCTTTCATACTGACTGCTAAGAAAAAGAAAAAAATCCGATGACCACTGGAGCTTTTTTTTGGGGGGGGTTGGAGTCTCACTCTGTCGCCCTGGCTGAAATACAGTGGCTTGCTCATGGCCACTACAGCCTCAACCTGCTGAGCTCAGGTGATCCTTCTGCCTCAGCCTTCCAAGTAGTGGGAACTAAATGCATGTACCACCATGTCCGGCTGATTTTTTGATTTATTGTAGAGATGAGGTCTCGCCAAGTTGCCCAGCCTCGCCTCAAACCCATGGGCTCAGGCAGTACTCTCGCCTTGGCCTCCCAAAGTGCTGGGATTGTAGGCTTGAGTCATCACACCCGCCTACTGGAGCTTTTAAAAAGTGCCATTATTCCACATGTAATCTCTTTTCCCAGAAATACCCACTGTTAACAGATTGTTATTATCTTACTTCTGTTCTCTGCAAATATGTGTACATATAGATTTTGTTTTGTTTCAAAACTAATGAGATTATATTCTATATAGTGCATTTAGTCAAGCAAATTGGAAAACTTTAAAAACAGAATGTCTCCTTCCTTGTAATGGATGAATAATATCACACGCTGGGTATTTCTTTAGTCCTAATTTATAGACATTGAATTGCTGAAGGATCTTTTTGTTATTTTCATTTATCTGATGCTACAGCTATAAGGCCACAGTGAGTCTTCTTGTATATCTTTCTCTGGGTTAGTTATATGAAAATTTTGAACGGTTAAGATTCCTGAAAATAAAATGAGAGGATCAGAAGAAATGCATAATTAAAAATGTGCCTTGTTCCCATATCCTTAGAGAGCATGCCGGATGTTACCAGTCTTTAAATCTTTTTACTCTGTTGCTCTTTATTTGTCATAGGCCACCGTTTGAGGGTTGTCAATATGAATCAACAAAGTGACACTGCAGACTTGCTTGGAGGGTAAGTGTCGCTTAAAGTTTTTTTGGTTTTTTTTTTTGTTGTTGTTGTTTTTTGAGTTGGAGTCTCACTCTGTCGCCCAGACTGGAGTGCAGTGGCCACTCCCGAACACCGCAGCCTCTACCTGCTGGGCTCCGGCAATCCTTCCGCCTCAGCTTCCAAGTAGCCGGAATTACAGGCATGCACTACCACGCCCGGCTGATTTTTTTGATTTATTGTAGAGATGAGGTCTCGCTGCCCAGGCGGGTCTCGAACCCGCAGGCTCAGGCAATCCACTCACCTCAGCCTCCCAAAGGCGCAGGATTACAGGCTGAGCCACCGAGCCTGGCTGGCTTAAAGTTTTTTACTTGTTATTTTGTGTTTATTGCTTGAGGTAAGAAATACTGTTTTCTTACAAAGCTCGAAAACAGCCTTGGAAAAATGTTCATGACTTGTGCCTCGCTGAAACCCAGTAGGGTATTTACTTGAGTTTACTGAGGAAACTTGACCGTGTGAATGTTTCTCTTCATTTTAAAGAACACTTGCGGTCCTTATTCTCAAAGGCGGAGAAAAACTATACAAGGTGTGATCAACTAATGATTGTGTACACAGCATAGCTGATGTAAAGAGAAAGTTCTGGAGTTATACTACTTTCAGTCTAGGCTCTCCTTGCAGTTCATTCATCTCTCTGAAACATTAAGTGGAGGGAGTGCAAGCTTCTGCTTGATTAAGTGTTGTTTGTACTGTGGTCATTTAAAGGCTCTTCTTCCCTTTTGGTGTTTCTGAAGTTTTACAAACGACTTTAGTTTATGCTGAAGGCTGTAAAACTGATGGGTGCTGAGATAAATCTTTTTTTCTTCTTTTTTTTGAGTCGGAGTCTCACTCTGTTGCCCAGGCTGGAGTGCAGTGGCATGTTCACGGCCACCGCAGACTTGACCTGCTAGGCTCAGAGGATCCTTCTGCTTCGCCTTTTAAGGAGCTAGAACTACTACAGGCATGCACCACCACGCCCGGCTAATTCTTTGATTTATTGTAGAGACAAGGTCTTGCCAAGTTGCTTAGGCTGTTCTGGAACCCCTGAACTCAGGCAATCTTCTCGCTTCTGCTTCCCAACGTGTTGAGATTAAGGCATGAGCCACCATACCTTGTGATAGGTATATCTAATACTAAGCTATATTGAGATCTGTCCCATTAACTCTGAGCTCTTGATTAAAAAATATATAATTTATTGTCTTAATAAAATAAAATAATAAAGTCACTTATTTATCTGCGCTAGGATATGTTTTAAAAAATTGATTTAGCTGGGCTCGGTGGCTCAGCCTGTAATCCTGCGCTTTGGGAGGTTGAGATGAGTGGATTGCCTGAGCCCGCGGGTTCAAGACCCACCTGGGCAGCGAAACCTCATCTCTACAATAAATTAAAAAAAAATCAGCCGGGCGTGGTAGCACATGCCTGTAATTCCGGCTACTCGGAAGGCTGAGGCGGAAGGATCGCCGGAACCCAGCAAGTCGAGGCTGTGGTGGCCAGGAGCAGCCACTGCACTCTAGTCTGGGCAATAGAGTGAGACTCCAACTCAAAAAAAAAAATTGATTTATAATATTTTCTAGTAATATAAGAAAGCCTGGACATAAAATAATAAAATGTATTGTCCTCTTTGCTGTTTATGGAGTCTGCCAGAAAGCTCTTACTTATCTCTTCATTTGAAGGCCACATGCTGCTGTTAGCAGTATTGCCATTTTTTTCTGGTCATGGATGCCTGATACCTTTTACCCTGGGTAGAATGCTACTTTGGAATCCTGCTTCCTTTTGGTGGCTTTTCTTCTCTTAACTCATTCCTTATATTTTGCTCTACACATAGCATTAATTATTAAAGCATTTACGTTTATCTTCTGTCTTAAAATTTATTAGTTGAGGCTTATCTCTCATGCTAATTCTCCTTTCACTTTGTTATTTTCCCCGATGATATTTCTACCTTTTTAAAAATTTTACTTCTGTTTAGTTAATTGATGCTTAATCTGCTAATTTTCTGATTGGGGTATATGGCAGTCTGTTTTTATTTATGGTTTTACGAATGTTGAACCAGCCTTGCATGCCAGGAATGAAGCCTACTTGGTCATGGTGGATGATTTTTTAGATGTATTGCTGAATCCAGTTTGCTAGGATCTTGTTGAGAATTTTAGCATCTATGTTCATCAAAGATACTGGCCTGTAGTTCTCTTTGTTGGATCTTTACCTGGCTTGGGTATCAATGTGATGTTGGCTTCGTAAAATGATTTGGGGAGATGTTTTTATTAATATATGCAAGCTGAGCGTGGCGGCTCATGCCTGTAATCCCAATACTTTGGGAGGCAGAGGTGAGAGGATTGCCTGAGCTCAGGGGTTCAAGATTACCCTGGACAACTTGTTAAGACTTCATCTCTACAACAACAACAACAAAAAATTAGCTGGACTTGGTGTTGCATGTCTGTAGTTCCAGCTACTTAGAAGGCTGAGGCGGAGGATTGCTTATGCCCTGTAGGTCGAAGCTACGGAGGCTGTGAGCGTGCTACTGCACTCCAGCCTGGGTGACAGAGTGAGACTCCTACTCAAGAAAAAATTACATATATGTGCAATCAGTTATTTAATCAGGTATGTCTATATTATTGTGTATTTCTCACTATTCTGTATCTGTATCTGTGTCTTTAATAATTCCCTACCGTTAAGCAGTTCTAACACAGATGGCATTAATCTTGTACTAATTGAACATGGACTGGATATATTCAGTTAGAATTTGTAGAATTATGTCAGCTATTGCAGATCATTTTAAATGTAGTGAGTAAACTGGACATTTGTGCCCTGATGCAATTGATGACACAATAAAGTTGAAATAAAAATATGTTTAACTAGAATTTTGTTTTGGTACCAACTTGGTTAATAGAATATATCTTTTTCCTTGTTAATGGGTTAACGTCAGTTACCAAAAGAAAATTTTGCTTGCTCTTCAATTTTTATATGGTTGGAAATATGCCTTGTTTTCTATACTTTTTTTTTTTTGAGTCAGGGTCTTTGAAACCTGGGCCATGTTGTCCAGGCTTTCTTATATTACAAGAAAATATTATAAATCAGTTTTTTAAAACATATCCTATTGTAGATAAATAAGTGACTCCCTTATTTAAGAATTGTGTGTATAACATGGGAAGACCACAAATTGTTCTTTAAATGACAATAAGGCCAAGCACAGTAGCTCATGCCTGTAATCCCAGCACTTTGGGAGGTGCACTTGGGAGAATTGCTTGAGACCAGCCTAGGCAATACAGTGAGACCTCATCTCTACAAAAAAAGTTTTTAGAATTTAGCCAGGCATGGTGGCACGTGCCTGTTGTCTCAGCTACTCGGAACGCTGAGTGTAGGAGTCCTGCTCCTGCAGGGGTCAGGGGTCTCTGGCTGGTGTGATGGCATCGGCAGTTTAAGAAAGAGAGAAGAAACTAGAGAGAGAGAAAGAGTCTGGACTTCTGTTTAGTGCAGAAGCCGTTTATTGGGAATTACAACGGGTCTTTTATCCCGAAATTTTACACAGTCTCACATATCTTTCACGTGAACACAAAGCCAGGTGCATGAGGGGCATCCCCCACCCACCAGGTGTTTTTCAGGTATGAGCAAGGACAAACCCAAAACTGTCTTATTGTTCCCTATGCTTGATTAATGTTCCTCAAAAGCAATACAACAGTCCCTACTAGCATCATGATGTTCTAATAATCAATAACTTCTAAAGCTTATGTGTACACAATACCTATGATGACTAACTTAAATCCTATTACCTTTCTATTCTATGCTGATTCTACTAATTCTAACTTACTCAATTGCTATGGAAACTCTTAATTATAGCTCAAACCAGTTCCTAAAGAATGTGCCCCTAGCCAGGCTCGGTGGGTCAGCCTGTAATCCTGCGCCTTTGGGAGGCTGAGGTGAGTGGATGGCCTGAGCCCGCGGG
>NW_007255969.1:312128-317075 GCF_000164805.1 Carlito syrichta | reverse complement strand
ACTCCAGTCTGGGCGACAGAGTAAGACTCCAACTCAAAAAAAAAAAGAATGTGGCCCAGTCCAAAGATCATGCTGGGCTCTCCAGAATGTGGCCCAGTCCAAAGTTCACAGTGGGCCACTTCTTGGAACAAATGATTACAATCTCACTCAAAATGCCTACTACAAACCTCTAAGAACTACATAACTACTATATAAAATTATTGTTATTTTTTTTTGAGTTGGAGTCTCACTCTGTCACCCAGACTGGAGTGCAGTGGCCACTCCCAGCCACTGCAGCCACGACCTGCAGGCTCCGGCGATCCTTCCGCCTCAGCCTTCCATGTACCTGGAACTACAGCGTGCTACCACGCCTGGCTCATTTTTGATTTATTGTAGAGATGAGGTTGCCCAGGCAGGTCTCGAACCTGCGGGCTCAGGCAATCCACTCACCTCAGCCTCCCAAAGGTGCGGGATTACAGGCTGAGCCACCGAGCTCAGCTATAAAATTATTTTATTTCTCAGCCAACATACTAAAAACCTGTGACCAGTACTAAGGCTCTTAGATGTGACCCAAGTTTAAACTGTAAGTTGTACTAAAGCCAAAACAGCAATCAATAGTAAAAAAGGAACAATGAGTTTTTAAAGTTAGCTGTGTTTCTCTGGGTCTCAGAGTTTTATGCTTGAGCTAGTAGGAGTTTTCTCTGGCTATAGTGCTAAGCAAGAAAAGGGAGACAGAATGGGGTCAATAGCTCCCGAACATATCCTAGTGGTCTTGGGATCCACAGCTCTCCCTGATCCCTAACACTCAGTGGGCCTCCGTGGCGGCCTCCCAACAGCTGAGGTGGAAGAATCGCTTACACCTAGGAGTTTGAGGCTGCAGTGAGCCATGATTATGTCACTGCCCTCCAGCCTGGGTGACAGAGTGAGACCTTGACTCAAAGAAAAAGTATGTTCTCAATTTTTTCATTAATTGAAACATGTAGTGACTTAATTGCTTTAGCTACTATGCTCAGCCTTAAATAAACAAACTTTTAAGGTACATGATCTGATTTGAAATTTTTTTTTGGAGTAGGAGTCTCATTCTGTTGCCCTGGCTGGAGTGCAGTGGCATGCTGATGGTCACCGCAGCCTCGGCCTGCTAGGCTCAGGCATTCCTTCCATCTCAGCCTTCTAAGTAGCTGGAACCACAGGAGTGAGCCACCATGCCCAGCTAACTTTTGGATTTACTCTAGAGATGAGGTCTCTCCAAGTTGCCCAAGTTGGTTTTGAACCCCTGGACTCAGGCAGTCCTCTCTCCTCTGACTACCAAAGTGCTCAGATTACAGGCGTGAGCCACTGCACTTAGCTTATTTGAAATATTAAGCCACTTCTTTCATTCATTCAGTAGACCAGTCATAAGAGCCAGGTGATAGTAGTAATGATTAATGACTAATGCTTTATGGCACTTGTGTGCCAGGCACTATTTTGAATTCTTTCCCTGTGTTCACTCATTTGGCCTTGTTAACAACCAGGAGGTACAGACTGTTAGTCTCCCTATGGTACACATGAGAGAACTCAGGCACACAGAGAGAAGTCATTTGATCAAGGTACTGGCAGATTCAGGATTTGAACGTAAGCAGTCCTGAGTGTGTGTGTGTGTGTGTTGAGTCAGAATCTTGCTCTGTCACACAGGCTGGAGTGCAGTGGCACTATCCCAGCTCACTGGAGACCTCAAGTCCTTTGCTAAAATTACCCTCCTGAGGAGCTGGGACTGCATGCCACCATGCCAGGCTAAGTTTTTAAATTTTTTTGTAGAGGTAAGGTCTCTCTATGTTGCCCAGGGTGATCTTGAGTGAACTCCTGGGCTCAAGTGATTCTGCCGCCTCTGCCATCCAAAGTGCTGGGATTGCAGATATGAGCCACCACTCCAGCCCCAATTTATACTACTATTCAAGACTAGCCATTGTATTTAATGACATGTATTTTGTTTTTTGGGGTTTTTTTGTGTTGGAGTCTCACTCTGTGTCACCCAGGCTGGAGTGCAGTGACACGCTCATGGCCACTGTAGCCTTGACCTGCTGGGCTCTGGTGATCCTTCTGCCTACCCTTCCAAGTGGCTGGAGCTGCAGGCATGCACCACCATGCCTGGCTAAATTTTTTTTATTTATTGTAGAGACCAGGTCTCACCACGTTGCCCAGGCTGGTCTCAAACCTGTGAGTTCAGGCAGTCCTCTCACCTTAGCCTCCCAGTGTGCTAGGATTATAGGCGTGAGCCAACAAGCCCAGCCTGACATGTATTTTAATTTCTCCTTATCTCCCCTGTTTTCATTCTAGTTCATCATCTTTTGCCCAGGCCACTGCACTGGTCTCATACCTTTGCTTCTGCTCCTAACCTCCCTGCAGTCCCTTTTCCATTTAGCAGTTACAGTGGCCCTTTTACAGTATTAGAGGATATCAGCTGTCTTCCTAGATGCTTCCTCGGACTTCTCAATCCATTTAGAATAAAACTGAGAGGCTCCCTTTGGCCTGTAGGACCCTTCATAATCTGGCACTGGCACTTTTTGTACATAATCTCCTTCACCTACCTGTGCTGTTGAGCTCCACCCACTGTCTTCTGCATTACTCTTAGGCACGTGCTATCCCTGCTGTGTGGCACCTCTTGCCACCCACAAATACCTGCTCTTCCTTGCTTGGTTTAGGTGTCCTTCGAATGTCCCCACTTAGCATGCCTTTTCTAACTGTGATATTCAAGTTGCCAATACTCTTCTTTTGCCCTACTTTATTTGTACTTATGGCACTTAAACCTCTACTTGATAGTTTATAGCTAAAGTATTTATTGTTTCTTTCATTAGATTGTAAGCGCCATGGGAGCAGGACCTTGTGGGGCTTGTTGGCTCAGTACCTTACACAGAAGCAACTGTTTAATAAGTTTTTGTTGAATCAGTGGGGTAAAGAAATGCCTTTAGTAATGTGTTAGTGCTCGTGGGCAAGTGAAAGTGAGTTTGAAGTTCCCATAGTTTTTCTTTCTGGAACCAGACTCTTCACTGCAGATGCTCAGTGTCAGGCCATTGGTTTTACTCAGCTTACTGTCTCCCTAATCAGGCCAGTGGGTCAAGAGTAATCCACATTCACTAGTTAACTCTTGACTGTTGTGAAATGTATTTTGGTGTCTTGTCAGTTCTCAACTTATTTTTTGGGGATATAAAATTTATCTTATTCTTGAAGTGTGATAATATATATCTGAAGCTATGGAACATTGAATACTTAAGATTTTCTAGGAACAATTGGTTCTGCTTGGCAGCTTACTTTAGGCTAGAGCAGTGCTTCTCAACTTTAAAAAAAATTGTCTCTTATCTCTCCCACATATTGTTATAATTAATTTCTTTGCTCTTCAGCCAGTGAAAATGTAATGCTAAGGAATAACAAACAAATCTAAATACTAAGAAATAAAATTTGAGCTTTGGAGGGCCACAGATCATTGCAATACTAACACTTTTTTTGTGTGTCCTAAACCCCAACTAATTTTTGTCTTAATGAAAAGCAATTTGGCCAGGCATGGTGGCTGATGTCTGTAATCACAACACTTTGAGACGCAGAGGCAAGAGGATTCCCTGAGACCATCCTGGGCAACTTGGAAGGAATTTGCCTCAATAGTAAATCAAAAAATTAGCCAATCATGGAGGTGGGCACCTGTAGTTCTGGTTACTTGGAAGGCTGAGGCAGAACGTTTGTCTGAGCCCAGCAGGTTGAGGATGCCGTAGCCATGAACCAGCCTGGGCGATAGGATGAGTCTTCAACTCAGAAAAAAACAAAACAACAACAAAGAAAGCAACTTTATCCTTCTTATCCCCTTTCCTCCCCAATTGAGAATGCGTGGGCTAGGTTTGTTTTACTTAAATAAATCCACTTAAGATGTTTTCTTTTTCTTCTAAATGTCCTGAAAACTTTTTGGTCAATCTTAATCATGATTTATTATTGTCTTATGTACATGTTTACTTACTTAAGCATATTAGTAAAACAAAGATGAAACTTTTACTTGCCAACTAGGAATTTCAAATTTCTTCATAACACTCTAACTAATTTTTGTCTTTAATATAGTCCCTTCAAACACTTGGGATGGGGGAAATAGGTTATACTTTAAAACTGTAATGCAGATTTTAAATATTTTGGTAGTATTTCTGATTTTGATTAAATGAAATCTTAGACCTATTCCTATTTTCTGAGCCATGTTTTTTGGTTTCTCTTAACTGTAGAAGTTGTGGGTCACATTCACCTTTTGTTTCAGTTATAAACCAGTGGACCACAAGCTTATTTGGTTACCTTTGCGGGAGGCATTTGAGGAGCTCTTTGCCCAGACATTTTCGAAGAAACAAAACTTCACATTCTTGGGGCATATTCAGACCTGTTACAGGCAGAAACGGTGGCATGATCTCCTCAGACTAATGCAGCACGTGTATAAGTCTGCTGTTAAGAAGGACGGAAAAGAGAGTGAAACTGGTAAGGATGTGACCCAGGCTGCTGGTGGGCTGGCGTGCGGCTGGGGCTTAGTTGGCAGAACGACAGGCAGAGTTTGGGGGAAGAATAAAGCGATACAAGGTGGAGCTTTTTAGAACTTATGACAAAGTCAACTGATTATGAAGTGTTGCTACCCCCCTCTTCGGCATGATTCCTGCAAAAACAGATGACGATTAATGCTGCTGTGTAATTACTGCTTAGTGCTCAGTAAATCCTACTTCCTCAGAAAAAGCTTGCTTCTAAAGACCTAGATTCCACAGCCAAAAGGACTTGGATAGCTCGGTCAACTTCTGAGTGCTTCTCATCTATAACATGGGAATAAGAATAACTACTTCAAGTCTTTGTTGTGAGTGATTAATGGGTTAACCAATACATACGCATATGCATACATGTGAGATAATTAATATTGTGTCTGGACAGTAGTTAGCATTATATGAGTTTTTAGGCTTAGTTTTGTTTTTTTTTTTGAGTTGG
>NW_007255969.1:261134-311281 GCF_000164805.1 Carlito syrichta | reverse complement strand
GCGAGTCTCGAACCCACGGGCTCAGGCAATCCACTCACCTCAGCCTCTCAAAGCGCGGAATTACAGGCTGAGCCACCGAGCCCGGCTAAGATGCCTATTTTTTATGTGAGTTTTGTTAATTGTCTTTTTTTGTTGTTGTTACTGAGTTGGAGTCTCACTCTGTCGCCCAGGGTGGAGGGCAGTGGCATGATCGCAGCTCACCTCAGCCTTGGCTTCCTGGGCTCTAGTGATCCTTCCGCCTCAGCCTCCCAAGTAGCTGGGACCACAGGCAAACACCACTACGCCTGGCTAATATTTTTTTTCATAGAAACAAGGTCTCACTATGTTGCCTAGACTGATATTTAACTCCTGAAATCAAGCAATCCTCTTGCCTTGGCCTCCCAAAGTGCTTGGATTATAGGTGTGAGCCTCCACATCCAATTGTGTATTTTCTATGTTGCAAATATCTCCTCTATATTATATATATTACAAAGTTGCATATATTACAACTTAAAATGTGTGTTAAAGTCTTGTCTCTATTCTTTTCTAGGCTTATTCATAAAGGAGAAATGGGAAGCATTTGGTCTTAGACTCAACCATGCCCAGCAACAGATGAAAATGACTGAAAATGCCCTATTGTTTGCATTTGTAGAGGTATTCTTAGTTATTTAAGTTAAGGGAATGTTGATTTGATGCAAAATGTGTGTTTTAGGTGGATTATTATTATTATTATTATTATTATTATTATTTTTATTTGAGTTGGAGTCTCACTCTGTCACCCAGACTGGAGTGCAGTGGCCGCTCCCGGCCACCGCAGCCTCGACCTGCTGGGCTCTGGCGATCCTTCTGCCTCAGCCTTCCAAGTAGCTGGAATTACAGGCATGCCCTACCACGCCCGGCTGATTTTTTGATTTATTGTAGAGATGAGGTCTTGCCAAGTTGCCCAGACGGGTCTTGAACCTGCGGGCTCGGGAAATCTACTCACCTCAGCCTTCCAAAGGCACGGGATTACAGGCTGAGCCACCGAGCCCGGCTTAGGTGGATTATATGTATTCTTATGGATATCTTTGTTTGTTTTTTTATTTTATTATTTTTTTTGAATTGGAGTCTCACTCTGTCGCCCAGACTGGAGTGCAGTGGCCGCTCCCGGCCACCGCAGGCTCGACCTGCTGGGCTCCGGCGATCCCTCCACCTCGGCCTTCCGAGTAGCTGGAATTACAGGCATGTGCTACCATGCCCAGCTGATTTTTTGATTTATTGTAGAGATGAGGTCTCGCTGCCCAGGTGGGTCTCAAACCCGCGGGCTCAGGCAATCCACTCACCTCAGCCTCCAAAAGCGCAGGATTACAGGCTTAACTACTGAGCGTGGCAATCCTCAGCCTTCTTACTAGCTGGAACTACAGGCACATGCCGCCAAACCTGGCTAGTTTTTTGATTTATTGTAGAGACAAGTCTCGCCAAGTTGCCCAGGTTGGTCTTGAACCCCTGAGCTCAGGTAATTCTCTCGCCTCGGCTTCCCAAAGTGCTGGGATTGCAGGCTTGAGCCAACGTGCCAGGCCAGATCCCTTTATACTTTTTTTTTGAGTTGGAGTCTCACTCTGGCACCCAGACTAGAGTGCAGTGGCCGCTCCTGGCCACTGCATCCTCGACCTGCTGGGCTCCAGCGATCCTTCCACTTCTGCCTTCCAAGTAACTGGAACTACAGGCGCGCGCTGCCACACCCAGCTGATTTTTGATTTATTGTAGAGATTAGGTCTTGTCAAGTTGCCCAGGCAGGTCTCGAACCTGTGGGCTCATGCAATCCACTCATCTCCCAAAATGCTGGGATTACAGGCTGAGCCACCGAGCCTGGCCTTTTATACTTTTTAAGAAGTTGACTTGGTGACCGGGCGTAGTAGCTCATGCCTGTAATTTAATTCCAGCACTTTGGGAGGCCAAGGCAGGCAAATTGTTTGAATAATCAGAAGTTTGAGACCAGCCTAAACAACATAGTGAAATCTTATCTCTACAAAACATAAAAAATATTAGCCGGATTTGGCATTGTGTGTCTGTAGTCTTACCTACTTGGGATGCTGAGGTAGAAGGATCTCCTAAGCCCAGGAAGTTGAGGCTGCTGTGAGCTATGATTGTCGTGATCATGCTGTTGCGCTTCAGCCTGGGACCCCAACTCAAAAAAATAAATAAATGAAAAGTTAGCTTGGCCTCAACTCTTCCTATCTATTGGGGAGTTAAGGTGAAAGTTCACCAGGCAGGAAAGATTTGCCTTGCTTCTATTTCTAACCCTGCTTGCATAAGTGCTCTTGGTGAGTGTGCCTTTATTTGACATGTATTCTTAACATTTTAATTTATCTTCTAGGGTACATTAGCTCAGGCTATAAAGAAGGGAGAGTGGATCTTGTTGGATGAGATTAATCTGGCTGCTCCAGAAATTTTAGAATGCCTGAGTGGTTTACTTGAAGGATCTTCTGGATCCCTGGTGTTGCTGGATCGAGGAGATACAGGTATTACCTGAGCCATTTGGGATGTGATTTGGTGTCAAGCTTTTTGGCCCCTTTAGGGTGAGATTCTTTGGTCTGGTGGATTACATGGGCCTCCCAATGAAATTTGTTCGTTCCTTAAATATAAATTCTCTGCAAAGTGCATTGAACTATTGTTATGGTATATGGGGAATGCAAAAAAAAATGTGATATTTTTCAGTGTATTTGGGTTATGGGTAACAGACACGTATACTGTGACAAAATATATATGGGTTAATGGGTGATTAAAAAGTAACAGTGATTAAATTTCTCGTAAAAGACTGTGGAACTGCAACATGAGATTAGGTTGTATACATTGGTCTGGAAGGTGATTTCACTGGGGCTTCAGCAAAGGCAAGGATGGTGTGAGCAATGGCACCAGGCTGGCAAGGGCCCAGGCAGGCCTGCTGGGTCTGAGATTCTGTGGAGCCTTGCCCTAGGATCTGCGGCTGATCACTTGATTGTTACAAGTTGTCGAGAGTTTATCATGTTCTCTTGACAGAGCCCCTGGTTCGTCATCCTGACTTTCGTTTATTTGCCTGCATGAATCCAGCAACTGATGTAGGCAAAAGAAATCTCCCACCAGGAATAAGAAGCAGGTGAGAGTATGGTTCTTGAAGACTTTTTAAAGAGGTCTCTTTATTTATCAATTGGCAGTAGTGTCCTAACTGAACTTTAGATCAGTGATTAAAATTTCTTGGCCTCTGATGGAGGAATCTTGGTTTCCTTATTTTTCATATTCCTCTACTTCCTGCATGTGGTCGAAACTCCAAAATATGGGACAATATTTTTCTTTGCATTAATAGTATGGCTCATGGATGTTGTTGAAAATGTCTTTCCTTCCTCAGATAGCCTTTTTTTTTTTAGAAATCTTTCCTATACACTGTGCCCCAGTCACATATGTATCAATGAATTTCAGGAACACAGTCCACTTTGGATGAGACTCATGATCTATAAAAGGCCTTTGAAGTGTCTTTCATTTTTCATCACTCAGCACTGACATGAATAAAGTACCTAGTTACTGGTGTTTTATGTATGTTACATTTGGGAAATGATAAGTGACTAGATTTATTCTTGGCAAACTTTTGTTTCATTTTGGGTTTCAAAATTATGTTAAAAGGTTCCTTTAAAGGATCCTTTCCCTCTATGAAAGTAGTCAACAATTCTACATTAAAGAAACTACATTAAAGGAATTATTATCTCTTACTATAGTCATTTATTTTTTATGGTGAAGGGGCTTATTTTTTGTTGCACTTATTTCGTTTCCATGTTGTGATGATAAAAACCTTCTGAAAATAAAGAAAAGTCTTATTTTTGTCACTATTTCTTCTCATAAGGACCTTATCTAGAAGACTTATTGCATAGAAGTAGTCGTAGTAATGGAGTATTTTTGGTAATGGTTGCATTATCTTTTATTTCATTATGATCTTTTCATATCTCAAGTTGAAAGACTTACAGTTTATACTACAGGCAGTTAAAATGAGGTGATGTAACATCCGTTTCAAGTTTTTCTGTTAGCATAGCTGTATTCCTAAAAAATGATTATTATGTAATTGTTGTCTTATAGATTCACAGAACTTTATGTAGAAGAATTAGAAAGTAAAGAAGACTTACAAATTCTTATTGTGGATTATCTGAAAGGATTGAGTGTGCACAAGACCACAGTGCAAGGAATCATAAAGTATGTTCTCTCTAGTGTGTCTTTATAAACTTTTTCTGTACATGTGTTCTTCATGCACTTGCACACATATATTTTTCGATTTTGTTGTTTGCTTCTCACGTGAGAATTTTGATGGAAGGATTACTTAGATTCTGTTTTAATGTTGGCACCTGTATGAAGTCCCTCAGATTTTTCTAAGGAAAATAGAAACCTGTGAGTCACTACCTATGAGAATATGTAAGCAATCAGACAGTGCTCTCCTGATTACCTCAGTGTTCATAGCTAAGAGTTTGAGTTCTTGGAGAGATGTAAGTAGCTTGCATTTTGATCTGTCTTCATGAAGTTTTTTGTATTTGTAGTATTCATATTAGCTATGTAGATTGTAGAAGGAAAAAATTTAATATTGTTGCTCGTGTCAGGTTTAGAATTAATAGATACTTAGTATAATAAAGAATACTGTGGTTGTGTGGCTTGATGCTTTGAGTCAGTTTTTCATGTTTTTTGTTTGCCATATGGAAAGAGTGCAGTCCTTTGTGTGCCACTACCTCGAGTCTGCTACTGGGTCTCTGAGAAACAAATTGTATCATTCTAGGGATGTGACTTATGTAACTTTTTCTTTGTCCTCTATAAAGAAATACTTTATATAAAGGAGCTGAAATAGAATCATATTAGTGTGTCACTGCATTTTGTGCTTTCTTTTTTTTTTTTGGTCAGAGTCTCACTGTGTCACTCAGGCTGGAGTGCATTGGCATGCTCATGACCACTGCGGATTCGACCTGCTGGGCTCAGGTGATCCTTCTGCTTCAGCTTTCCAAGTAACTGGAACCACATATGCGTGCTACCATGACTGGCTAAGTTTTTAATTTATTGTAGAGATGAGGGTTTGCCAAGTTGCCCACATGGGTCTCGAACACCTGGACTCAGGCAGTCTTCCCGCCTCTGTCTCCCAAAGTGCTGGAATTACAGGCGTGAGCCACCGTGTCTAGCAGGAACTTAGATTTCATCTATGACACATACTTGGTTACGTTTGACCTTGTGGTGTTAGTTAATGATGAATTGCACAAAATGTTGAAGTGCAAGGAGTTTATGTTTCTGTCTGAAACATTTTCTGTCTTGTTATGTGGACTTTTAAAACGTGGTAGTGCTAATAGTCATGGCCATCATACCTTCCCCACCCTTGGACATTTTGTCAGCTCTGTTTCTGGCCATTTCTGTAGCGTTTCAAAACACTGTTAGTTCTGTTTTTTCATCACCATTATAGATTAGACGGGAGCTGCATTTACTCCTCAAGTTAGAGCTAACTCAGGAACACAGAAGCTTCTCACCTCTCTCTATCAGTACCTTTTTGCTAGAGGAATTGCACCTCATACTTTCCCGTTTCCCATGGGAGTAGATTCGTCTTCATTTTATTATTTTGAAATACAGCTTCTCAGTGTATGAAAAGTAGATTTAGGCCGGGCTCAGTGGCTCAGCCTGTAATCCCATCACTTTTGGAGACTGAGGTGAATGGATTGCCTGAGCCTGTGGGTTCAAGACCAACCCGGGGAACTTGGCAAGACCTCGTCTCTACAATACATCAACAAATTAGCTGGGTGTGGTAGTGCATGTCTGTAGTTACTGCTACTTGGAAGACTGAGGCTGGGGCCCAGAAGGTGGTCGCTGGGATGAGTGAGACTCCAACACCCCCCCCCAAAAAAAAAGAAAGAGAAAAATAGATTTAGATGTTTTAATGTGTGCTCTAGGATGTTATATTTAAGCCTGACCATTTCTGACCTAATAATATGTCCTTTGGGTCTTCGGTAGAGAAGTGAAAACAATAAATTCTTATTCATAAATAAAATTGCCTGAACTTGTTCTCTTCATAGCTTCTACACAGCTTTGCGAAAAGCGTCTGGAACCACATTGGTGGATGGGACCGGCCATAGACCTCATTACAGCCTTCGGACTCTCTGCAGGGCCCTGCGATTTGCAGCCTCCAATCCATGTGGCAGCATCCAGCGGTCACTCTATGAGGTCTTGCTAAAGTCTTTTTTGTCTTAGGAACTTGATGGATGGGGTCGCCTTGGGAAGGAGGGCATGGGGGTGCATATGCCAGGTTTACCTGTGCTTCAGGCAGATTAGCCCAGCATACTTCATGCCAGAGCTGCCCCGACCTTGACCTACCGCTGTATCACACTTGCAAGTTGGGAAGCAGCACCACCCAAGAAGTTAAATGTTCCTGAAATGAATTGGGTGACTGTTGCAGAAGGGTAATGAGTGTTGTGCATGTTTTTTTTTTTCTTTCTAGGGCTTTTGTTTGGGTTTCTTAACACAGCTTGACAGGGCATCACACCCGATAGTTCAAAAGCTCATTTGTCAACACATTGTCTCTGGCAATGTCAAAAGTCTACTGAAGCAGGTAAGTTATTGTTTTGATTCTTTGAATTTTTGACAAAGTGAAAGGCTGAATTATCAATTTTTAGCTGGTTTGTTGTTTTTTTTTAAACAAAATCTCTTTCTAAATATAAAAGTAATCTGTTGCAAAAAGTTTAAACATTAGGCTGGGCTCGGTGGCTCAGCCTGTAATTCCAGCACTTTGGGAGGCCGAGGTGAGTGGATTGCCTGAGCCCGCGGGTTCGAGACTCTCCTGGGCAACTTGACAAGACCTCATCTCTACAATAAATCAAAAAATCAGCCAAGCGTGTTAGCATGCGCCTGTAGTTCCAGCTACTTGGAAGGCTGAGGCGGAAGGATTGCCGGTGCCCAGCAGGTTGAGGCTGCGGTGGCCAGAAGTGGCCATTGCACTCCAGTCTGGGTGACAGAGTGAGACTCCAACTCAAAAAAAAAAAAAAAGTTTAAACATTACAGAAATGTATGTTTTAGGTGGTAAGGGTTTTTAATAATTGTACTCTTTGGAGATTTAAATCCTGTAGCTAATTCTTTCCAGCTAAATTGTAATGTATATATTTAATTTTTCTATATATTCATATTTTGGTATGTGTGTATTGATTTGTTGAGGTAAATTCTAATGTGTATTTAAGTAAAATAAGTGAGACCATCTCATAAAAATATCCTGTAGCTTTCCTTTTTGATCTAAGTGTGTCTTGGCTATATTTTTATTTTTGTAACAGATTATTGTGACTTGCTTTCTAATAGCCACATACATTTCATTGGATGGTTCCACAGTGGTTTATCTAAACTGTCTGCATAGTTTAACTACACATACTTATCCACAGTCTCTACCTTCTGATTGGTGGCTGGTTTTTTTTTTTTGAGTTGGAGTCTCACTCTGTCGCCCAGACTAGAGTGCAGTGGCCACTGCCGGCCACCGCAGCCTCGACCTGCTGGGCTCCAGCGATCCTTCCGCCTCAGCCTTCCCAGTAACCGAATTACGGGCGTGTGCTACCATGCCCGGCTGATTTTTTGATTTATTGTGGAGATGAGGTCTCACCAAGTTACCCAGGCAGGTCTCGAACCTGTGGACTCAGGCAATCCACTCACCTCAGCCTCCCAAAGGCGCGGGATTACAGGCTGAGCCACCGAGCCCGGCTTGGTGGCTGGTTTTTTTGGAAGAGGGAGGGGCCACTGTTGTAGACAGTCCTTTGACTTTGACAGAGAAAATTGGAGAATAGCAAGGGACTGAAAGAGGCTGAGAGAAACTGGCTCACCAACTGGCTTGTGTGCATGTTGATTGCTTGTTCATTGGGAAGAGAGGGCCTTGGGACTTGGGGTTACTTTGGATTCAGCCATTTAAAAAATTATACAAGTAACACATGAAAAAATACTTCTGATAAACTGTGAAAACATTGAGAAAAGACTCAGGTTTTTCTCAAAATTTGACTTTTGTCATAATCAAATGGGTGTCTCCTCTAGTTGCTCATTTTGTGTGTGTTCTTCATGGTATGACAGAAGCCTAGAGAGCTTTTCTTCCCACTGTGCCTCAACTCAACTTAGGAGCCCTGAAAAGCAGGCCCAGGATTGCAGCTTCAAACCTGGGGACCCAGTGTTCTAGAAGATAACTTTTTAGTAGTTACAGATTTGACCACCATTTCATCGCTTTTGATTTATAAAAATGTTCATGCTATGTTCATATTTCGCCCATGGGTTTTAATGTTCAGAGCAACTAAAACTTGACCGCATCCTTGGTGACAACTTTGTTTTCTACTTTATGCGCCTCTCTGAAAGAATGCCGTAGTTGTCTTGCAATTATGTATGATCTCTCCAACTTTTGTGGCTTTTAGCCTATTCCAGAGCCAAAAGGAGGTCGTCTTATCCAAGTCGAAGGCTATTGGATTTCAGTGGGAGACAAGGAGCCTACAATAGATGAGACATACATTCTGACATCTTCTGTGAAACTCAACCTGAGAGATATTGTCCGAGTGGTCTCCGCAGGGTGTGTGGGCCTTTTCTCTCACTGCTCTGAAGTTTCAACAAGTGTAGACACTGATGACATCCTGGTCTAATGTCCTTAACATTCAGAGCTTTATTCTTACTCATTGGCCAACTGAATAATTACTTTCTAATGTTAGTACTATGATTTTCCTCCTCGCACAAAGCATTGTTTCTATTGTGCCTTTAGAGCAATATGGATGCAGACAATTTGGGCCATGTTTAAAAGTGTTATTTATTTATTTTTGTTGAACAGTACTTATCATAAGCTCTTTGGTAAGTGGAGTAACAGTCACTTCTACTTACCATTTCTCACAAGTGTTGTCAAAGGGGCTGAGATTGCTTTCCTCAGTATTTTCTCTTTTTTTTTTTTTTTGAGTTGGAGTCTCACTCTGTTGCACAGACTGGAGTGCAGTAACATACTCATGGCCACCGCATCCTCTACTTGCTGGGCTCAGGTGATCCTTCTGCCTCAGACTTCCATGCCCATCTAATTTCTTTTGATGTATTGTAGAGACAATATCTTGCCACGTTGCCCAGGCTGGTATCATACTCCTGGGCTCAGGCAGTCCTTTCACCTCCGCCTCTCAACGTGCTGGCATTATAGGCATGAGCCACTGAGCCCAGCTAGTATTTTCTGAGGGCCAATTTTACATAGAAAATTTTCAGTGTATAGATATATAAAAATGCTTTTTTATGATGGTGTAAAATGATATAGTTATTCTTTATAAAATACTGTTCAAATCAATTCTGGTTTCTCTGTTTTGTTCTGATTTTTTCTTTATTTGCTGATCTTTTACAGAACCTATCCAGTGCTCATTCAGGGAGAGACATCAGTTGGTAAAACGAGCCTGATCCGGTGGCTGGCTGCAGCTACCGGCAATCACTGTGTGCGTATTAACAATCATGAACACACAGATATTCAGGAGTACATTGGGTGTTACACATCCAACTCTTCAGGGAGGCTTGTCTTTAAAGAAGGTATTGTTAATGTTCTATTCCATGGATGTGGGTATTCTTTCTTTTAGACCCATTTCTCTAGGTAGCATTCTTTATTCTTTCCAGTTGAGGTGCATGACCCTCTGTCATTACAGCTGGTTTTTCTTTGCCCATGAACTGTAGACAGTTAAGGGTGCTGCTTAGGGGGCTGCCTTCCTTTAGGTCCTGCTAATCTTGCGGAATAGCCGAGGACTAGGGCTGAATTTTGAAGAGGGCATTTGAACTGCTGCTTCATTTCCCAGAGAGTCAAAGAATGAGGTGAGCGTTAGACAGAAAGATCTTGGGAATAGATATGAGAATGTGATGATTTAAAGGTAATGAGACTTCAGGGAAAATATTAAACAAGTTGGAAATGAATTGTCAGCCCTGGCTTCTGGGGGGGGAAAAAGGGTCTATCTTAATAGAAAATTGTGCCAACTTGGTTTACAATGTTACAATTTGTTTAGTGGCAAGACTAGCTGGAGATGGTAATTTGCTTTGAAATATATTGATAATCTGGGATGTGTTGATTTGTATGTACATGACACATTTAAAACATTTGGACTAATTCGTACACTAATTCTCGGTGTTTGTTTCCTCCTAGGTGTTCTTATTGATGCTATGAGAAAGGGCTACTGGATTATATTAGATGAATTAAACTTGGCCCCTACCGATGTGTTAGAGGCGCTGAACAGGCTGTTGGATGATAACCGTGAATTGCTCATAACGGAAACACAAGAAGTTGTTAAAGCACATCCTAGGTTCATGCTTTTTGCCACTCAGAATCCCCCAGGACTTTATGGAGGCAGAAAGGTGTGTAGGATTTGTACCTCTACTTCAGTTTATTACCACATTAAGTTGCAAATTTTTCTTGGTAGGAATGAGAGATTTTACGACTGTTGAAGGATTTTTCTTTTTTTGGTGAATGGCAGAGCCTCCATTTTGGAAATCAGACTCCTTTCACCATGTTTTTTGTGTACTTTGTCCAGGTTCTTTCGAGAGCCTTCAGGAATCGGTTTGTGGAATTGCACTTTGATGAATTACCTAGTTCTGAATTGGAAACAATCTTGCACAAGCGGTGTAGTTTGCCACCCTCCTATTGCAGCAAGTTGGTTAAAGTCATGCTGGACCTTCAGGTATCTCATTTCCTTACACTGAATTAAGTTTCATTTGGAATGTGTTGATTAGATTTGGCAAGCAAAATGTGGCAGCTTTTTTTGGGTGGAAGCAATGCCCATTTATTTATTTTTCAGAGTAAAGATCTTTTGAATGGACTTCATTAATAGCTGTTTTTTGTTTTCTTTTATAAATAATTTTACATAAAATTTCTCTATATTTATATATGATGATAGTTGCCTACTTGTATACTTTACTGGCGTATTTTATTTAGGATGGAATTTGGCATAGGGAAACTAGAATTTGAGTTTTTAAGTGGATATAGTCCTTGAATGGACATAGTCAGAGACTCTTTGTGGAAATAGATGGAAAAAAATTTGGAAAATAAATGGAAGTAAATAATTTCATTTATTTTGTAGGGTTAAACTGTTGACTTTCTAGAAAGCCAACACTCTTACCATTATGGTCCTACATTGTTGGACTATTCTTCCTGCATCTTTGGCACCATTGTACTCTTCTTTGTATTGCTTTTTGTAATCTTTTTCTGTGTGGCATATGAAATACAGTTTTTGGTTGTTTGTCTGCGTTCTTTATGGACACGAGTTTGAACAGTTCAGATGATTACAGTTCATTTACCTTTTTTCTTTTTTTTCCTTCCTTATAAGGGTCTTGCTTTTTTTCTGGGCTGGGTGCAGCGGTGTGATCATAGCTCGCTGCAATATAGAACTCCTGGACTCAGGTGATCCTCCCACCTCAGCCTCCTGAGTAGCTGGTACTACAGGCACATGCCACCACATGGGGCAAATTTTTTATATTTGGAGAGACTAAAGTCCCACTATGCTGCCCAGGCTGGTCTTGAACTCCTGGCCTCAAGTGATCCTCCTGCATCAGTCCTCTTACATGGCAGGATTACTGGTGTGAGCCACTGTGCCTGGCCTGCAGTCCATTTATTTAAAACAAAATTAATCTTATTCAGTAAAATGAAATTATTTCATTAGGAGCTTCAATTTGCTAGGAATTTTATATAAGCTGTACTTCAGTCTTACCACTGAGTGCAGCCAATGCTCTTTTCCATTTGTCTGGATACTTTAATAGTCCTATCGCAGAAGTTCTTCAGTGTTTGCTGGAAAGCATGGCTTCATCACCCTTAGGGATCTCTTCCGATGGGCTGAAAGATACAGATTGGCTGAGCAGACTGAGAAGGAATATGACTGGCTACAGCATTTAGCCAACGATGGTATGTGTTCAATCAAGTGCACTCACAGTATTAAGTTATGTTAAATGTCAAACTTTTTGTTAAAATAAATTTTGCCTCAAATTGTGGTTGAAATATACATTTGACTCAGTATTCCAGGGAACCTGTGCCCGTCAAGTCCTAACTGATTTGTAAGTGAGCCTGTTCCTGCAGGCCTTTATGCTAGTAGGGGTTGGTTGCTAAGGTTTTCTTACTCTCCTTCAGGTGGCCACATGTGTGAGTCAGGATATGGGCAAAGCCTCTTGGGGAGTTTAGGCAGGTAGTTTGTGGTAACTGTGTGGACCGTTTGTCTGCAATGTGATCACCAGATAGTATTGCTTGTGCCTTAGAGATAGACAGAAAGTGGATATGTCAGAAAATTTTGGGTTTCTAAGAGAAGGCAGTATGTCACCTGAGACTCGAGTCTGGTCATTTTTGTTTAATCTGTGGTAATAATTTGTTATTGTTCATGCTAGGATAGAAAGTATATTAGAATCTTCTAAATTGACAAGTGCTGGTGTTTCATTAATGAGCTAGTTAAGAAGAAGGGCGGGCACGGTGGCTGAAGCCTATGATCCCAACACTTTGGGAGGCCGAAGTGAGAGGATTGCCTGAGCTCAGGGGTTTGGGACCAGCCTAGGCAACTTGGTGAGACCTCATCTCTATGGTAAATCCAAAAATTACCCAGGCGTTGAAAGACTGAGTTGGAAGGATCGCCTGAGGCCAGCAGGTTGAGGATGCGGGGCCTTTGATCGTGCCACTGCACTCCAGCCTGGGCAACAGAGTGAGACTCCAACTCAAAAAAAAAAAATAAAGAAGAATACATAAAACTAGTGGAGAGTTTTGTTTTCTTTACTTGCACATAGAGGAATACATGAAAAGTTTTTGAAAATGAAGGTACAACATGCAGTAAAGGAGGGTTCCCCCAGCCCTGGGCCATGGACTGGCACCAGTCGGTGACCTGTGAGGAATCTGGCCGCACAGCAGGAGGTGAGCAGCAGGCGAGCTCTGTCTCCTGTCAGATCATTGGGAGCCCGCTCATTATTTGCTTTACCCCTTCCATTCATGCCTCTCTCTTTTTTTTAAATGGTGCGTTGTATAATTGTTTCATTATTATTTCAATATAATAATAGAAATAAATTAGACAATAAATGTTATGCATGCTTGAATCATCTTGAAACCATCTCCCCCTCCCCTGTCTGTGGAAAAACTATCTTCTCCTAAACCGGTTCCTGGTGCCAAAAAGGCTGGGGACCACTGCAGTGAAGCGTTTCACAAAGGCATGTACTTGTGTAAATTACCACCTAGGCCAAGAGTTAGAACATTTCCAATATCTCAGTAGGTCCTTTCTTGTCTCTAACCACTACTGTGACTTCTGTCACCACTGAATGATCTTGCCTGTGCTTGGGCTTTATCGGTATAGGACCTTGTGGTATTTGCTCTTTGGTATGTGATGATCCATTGAGTGGAGATAGCACAATTTGTTTATCCATTCTCTTGGTGATGGACATTTAGACAGGGTCTTTCTCTGTCACGCAGACTGGGGGGCAGTGGAATAGTCATGGCTCACTGTAACCTCGGACTCTTGGGCTTATGTGATTCTTCTCAGCGTCCCAAGTAGTCAGGATTTCAGGTGTGTACCACCACACTTGCCTAGATTTTTAAATTTCTTTTTAAGAGACAAGGTCTCACTATATTGTTTTGGTTGGTCTCAAATTCCTGGCCTCAAGTGATCTTCCTGCCATAGCCTTTTGAATAGGTGGGATTACAGGAGTAAGCATCATGTATGGCTGGATCATTTTTACTTTTTAGCTATTGTCAGTAAAGCTGCCTTGAATATTTGTGCAGGTATCAGGTACACATGTGTTCATTTGTGTTTGTGGATACCTTCAAGTCATATTGCTGGGGCATAGGGTAAACATGTTTAGTTCTAAAAGGCCATCCCGTTTTCCAAAGTTGTTATTTAGATTTCCACTCCATCAGCAACATATAAGAGTTGATATTACTCTATATTTATTCTTTTTTTTTTTTTTTTTGAGTTAGAGTCTCATTCTGTCGCCCAGACTGGAGTGCAGTGGCCACTCCCGGCCTCCGCAGCCTCCCCTGCTGGCCTCCAACGATCCTTCCGCCTCAGCCTTCTGAGTAGCCGGAATTACAGGCATGCGGTACAATGCCTGGCTGATTTTTTTTTTGATTTATTGTAGAGATGAGGTCTCACTGCCCAGGTGGGTCTCGAACCCGCAGGCTCAGGCAATCCACTCATCTCAGCCTCCCAAAGACGCGGGATTTACAGGCTGAGCCACCGAGCCCGGCTTCCATATTTATTCTTAACTTCTCTTGTTGTTTTCAGTAGACATTTGATGATTCTTTTTTTTGAGTTGGAGTCTCACTCTTGTCGCCCAGGCTGGAGTACACAGTGGCATGCTCATGGCAACCGCAGCCTTGACCTGCTGGGCTTAGGTGATCCTTCCACCTCAGCCTTCCAAGTAGCTGGAACTATGTCACCATGCCCGGCTAGTTTTTGTGATTTACTGTAGAGACGAGGTCTCACCAAGTTGCCTCGGCTGACCTCAAACCCTTGGGCGCAGGCAGTCCTCTTGCCTCAGCCTCCCAAAGTGCTGGGATTACAGGCTAAGCCACTGTGCCTGGCCCACCTGATGATTCTTTTCCTCTTCTTTCCCCCTTAGGTTTCATGCTTCTGGCAGGCCGAGTCAGGAAGCAGGAAGAGGTGGATGTGATTCAAGAAGTCCTTGAGAAACATTTCAAGAAAAAATTGTGTCCTAAATCTCTTTTCTCCAAAGAAAATGTTCTCCAGTTGCTGGGTGAGTAGGCCAAAAACTCCAGAGGACTATGAATTGAATTGTACTCATTAGAACCTAAATATTTATTCTCCTTTTGATAGGTAAATTGTCTACTCAGACATCCACATTGGAGTCTAAGTTCAGCCACATCGTGTGGACTGAGGGCATGCGGAGACTGGCAATGCTGGTGGGAAGGGCATTGGAATTTGGTGAACCAGTTCTGCTGGTTGGAGACACTGGGTAACGTTCTGTGACAGTAACTGGTTGTTCAGGGTTCCTTTCACTTCCATGGGATTACTTGCGTTGTCTCTAAAGGAGTCATGAAAACATGTTTCCCCCCCTTTCCCTCCTTTCCTCTTTTTTCTTTTTTTGATGAAGCAGTTAAGGGACCTACTATGGTTTACTTTCTTCTTCCTTAATACTAGATACCTTGTTGATAGAATATAATGATTTTTTGCATCATTTTTAGTGGGGCTGTTTTTGTTTATTCAGCCCCCAACCCCAACCCTGAGATTCATTTTGTAGGTGTGTAGAGAAGGGCAAATAAGCCAGTGCCTCTTGAAAGTCTGTTGTAGGACTAGGTGAGGATGGAATTCATGCAGTGCAAGTCTTGTGGATAAGGAACAGGGGACGACCTTAGCTGGGTATGCAGAGGACTTGCCTTGGCTAGCACTGTCTGCTGCAGCAGTGAGGCTCTATCCTCTGGCTCTTCAGTTTTGTTGATGGGAGTATTGTTGGTGTATATTTGGAACACATACCTTGTTAATTTGTTGCATATCTGTAACAGGTGTGGAAAAACTACTATCTGTCAGGTGTTTGCAGCCTTGGCAAACCAGAAATTATACTCAGTCAGCTGTCACTTACACATGGAGACATCAGACTTCCTCGGTGGGCTGCGGCCAGTGAGACAGAAGCCAAAGGACAAGGTTTGTCCAGTAGCAAATGTTGATGTGTTCATTTAAGGAACTGCATTTGGCTGTTTATATGAGGAAGCTATGGGATTTTGCTCATAGTGGGGTTTCTGGATCCATGTTCTGGTGAGGTTATATATGCATATCTTTAGATTTTTCACTGGTAGACAGGGCCCTTCTAAAACATCCTGATGTGCAGGTTCTGAATGACTACTTTACCCTGGTAGGCACCAGCCACTTCCTGGATATTGTCTTGTGGAACCACCTGACTTTTAATTTCCCCCACTTCTTTTCCCAATTATAGGAAGAAATGGACACATCAAGACTGTTTGAGTGGCATGACGGGCCTCTGGTTCTGGCCATGAAGGAGGATGGCTTTTTCCTTCTGGATGAGATCTCACTGGCTGATGACTCTGTCCTGGAAAGACTCAACAGGTACATACCTGAGAGACTTGCCTTGTATTTGATGTTTTTGTGGGTGTGATTTTTACAGATAAGTCTTGTGCACAGATGGTCCTTATAGGTCCATAATTAATGTTGATGTGTTACCACCTTGTTTGGCTTTGGCACTCAAGGTCTCCTTTAAGAGACTTAGATTTTCTTTTTGCTGTCAGTAATCAGAAGGATAGGACTGTGGGATGGCAGGGCTTAAACAAATGAGCCTAAGTTAAAATTCTTTTTTAAGTCTAGTTATTGCCTACTTTTTAAATATTTTGAATGAACTGGAATCAAAATCCTCTGTCTTATGGCTATAAGGCATCTCAAAACTTCAGACCAGTGTGAATCTTGATATAGTAACACGTATATTTTCTCTTAATTGAGGTATATTTACATATTATAAAATACAATTTGGTGAGTTTTAGTAAATGTACTGATCTAGTTAGAGCATTTCCATCATTCCGTTGGATCTCTCAAGCCCACTACACTTAATTTATGGTTCCACTCCCTCCCCAGCCAACCATTCACCTACTTGCTGCCTTGATAGATTTGTCTTTTCTGTTTATTTCATGTAAATGGGCTCCTCTCTCACTTTGCCTTTCTGTTTCGTGGCTCATTCATATTGCAGTATATGTTATTAGTTCCTTCTTATCCCTAATAGTATTAGAAATGTCACATCTTGCATATTCCTTCCCCAGTTTATGACATTTGGGTTGCTTCCGGTGTTTGGCTGTTATGAATAATGCTGCCATGAACATTTACTGGCAGGATATCCTTTTTAAGACAAATGCCTTAATAGGAAATAAGTGGGTAAAGGAGTTCTTTTCTCTTGATCAGAAATATCCCTCCATTACACAGAAATTGGGATTGTGAATTGTTTTAAAATTTGTGAAAGGAAACCATTAACTAAAGTGAAAACTCAGCAGAGAAGAGAACTTCTTTTAAAAAAGATCATCGAAGATCACAACATAGAAAGGATATATAAACCTTTTCTAATCTCCTCCAATTTTTTCTTTAGTGTCCTTGAAGTGGAAAAGTCTCTGGTATTAGCTGAAAAAGGCAGCCCAGAAGACAAGGATAATGAGGTAGAGCTGTTGGCTGCTGGGAAAAAATTTCGTATCTTAGCAACCATGAACCCCGGGGGCGACTTTGGAAAAAAAGAGGTAAAACTGTTTCCTGAAGCATAGTTTCTTGCTAGTTTTTCACCTCAGCTCACTGGTGCCCATAGATATAGTATGTAATAATGTGTCTGGAATTTTGTGTAGGATAAAAACTAGGTAAAAAGCAAAGATCCAAAAATATATTTTAGAATCATCATTAGGTTGAAAAAATAATTCGGACAGGTAAATACCAAGGAGGACCCCCAAAAAATCCAGAATTTTTTTTTGGAGGACAGACCCCATTTAGTATAGGCTTCTCCCTCTAAGTAGTGTTCTAGGAACCCATCAGCATCAGTGTATCAGCTAGCGTTGTTATAAGGGGCTGTGTTGAGCTTCAGTGAATTTTTTTGTGGCAAAAGGTGAATGATTCTTCCACCATGGCAACGTGCCTACCTGCACTGTGATGTTTTGACCAGATATGGCATGACTTCCATGTCCCACCTTCTTCCCTGTTAACCCAGTCTCGCCCCAAGTGACTTTTTTGTTTCTGTGGATGGAAAAAAGTCCTCAAAGGGAAACATTTTGCCGATGAGGAAGAGGAAAAACAAAAATTCACAGAAACACTAAAAGGCATCAAAATGGAAAAGTTCAAAAACTGTTTTGAGCAGTTGGAAAAGCATCTTGATATAGGTGTATTATCAAATGGAGAGTACTCTGAAGGTGACTGAAGTTTAAACATGTAAGAATAATGACACAGTTTTTTATAAGTTAATTCCAGGTGTTTTGGGGTCCCCCTTGTATTTCCCTGTTTGATGACTTACTTTGTGTATGTACCTGAAATATTTTCTGTCACTCTGCCTAGCTCTTTGTATATGTTGCCCCAACAGATGCTCACAAGATATTTGTATGACAGTCATTGCCCTTGTTTTATGACTGAGGGAACCTGGAACTGAAATATAAATTTCAGCTCTGCTTTTAGAGTTCATGTTCTCTCTTTTTTTTTTTTTTTGAGTTGGAGTCTCACTCCTTTGCCCAGGCTGGGTGCAGTGGCGCACACGTTCACGGCCACCCCAGCGTCGACCTTCTGGGCTCCAGCGATCATTCTGCCTCAGCCTTCCAAGTAGCAGTACTACAGATGTGCGTTACCATTCCCGGTTAATTTTTGACTTATTGTAGAGATAAGGTCTTGCCAAGTTGCCCGGGCTGTTCTTGAACCTGCGGGCTCAGGCAATCCACTTGCCTCAGCCCCGCGAAGTGCTGGGATTATAGGCTGAGCCACCGAGCCTGGCAGAGTTCGTGTTCTCAAACACTATTGGCTTTATGAGTCATGAGTGTTTGTTTTTTGTTTTGTTTTGTTTTTGTGTTGGAGTCTCACTCTCGTCACCCAGGCTGCAGTGCAGTGGCGTGCTCATGGCTACCGTAGCTTTGACTTGCGGGGCTTAGACAATCCTTCCACCTCAGCGTTTCAAGTAGCTGGAACTACAGATGCACACCACCACGCCCGGCTAGTTTTTTTTGTGATTTATTGTACAGACGAGGGCTCACCAAGTTGCCCAGGCTGGTCTTGAACCCCTGGGCTCAGGCAATCCTCTTGCCTTGGCCTTCCAAAGTGCTGGGATTACAGGCTGAGCCACCGTGCCTGGCCCTTTTTTTTTTTTTTTTTAAATAAAGAGATAGGGTCTTACTTTGTTGCCTAAGCTGGAGTACAGTGGCACATTCATGGCTTACTTTAGCCTTAGACTCGTAGACTCAAATGATTCTCCCATTCTGGCCTCCCAGTAACTGGGACTGTACGCACATGTTGCCACACCTGGCTTTATGAGTGGTTTTATTATTTTTATTTTATTTTGTATTGCTAGATATCAAGGAGAGATATGAGTTGTTTTAAAGTGACAAAAATATGGTCAGGCATGGTCACTTATGCTTGTAATCCTAGTACTTTGGGAATTTGAGGCCAGAGAATCTCTTGAGGACAGTAGTTCAAGACCAGCATGGCAACATAGTCAGACTACATAACAAAAATAAGTAAATAAAAATGTAATGATAGAAGTCGGGCTCAATGGCTCAGTCTGTAATCCCAGCGCTTTGGGAGGCCGAGGCAAGTGGATTACCTGAGCCCGCGGGTTTGAGACCCACCTGGGCAACTTGGCGAGACCTTGTCTCTACAACAAATCAAAAATTAGCCAGGTGTAGTAGCGCGCACCTGTAGTTCCGGCTTCTTGGAAGGCTGAGGTGGAAGGACCGCCGGAGCCCAGAAGGTCGAGGCTGCAGTGACCAGGAGCGTGCCACTGCACTCCAGTCTGGGCAATGGAGTGAGACTTCAACTCAAAAAAAAAAATAGAATGATGAAATGTCTCAGATAAGAATGTCTTCTGGTTTACAGGTGGAACATATCTGTTCTCTTAAGGGTTAGATGCGTCACTGTCAGATTTTTGGTAGAGTACAGGGCAGCAGGCTGTTCTTCTGTTCAGAAGGTTATGATCACATATAATCAGGAACCACCAATCTGTTGCTTTCAGGTTTGCAAAGCCTTTCAGTGGAGAAGGCAGCACTGTGTACTGGATCCTGGTCTGTTAAAGTCAGTGGAAGGGTTGTGGTAACAGGTCAGCGATATGAGAAGAGATAGAGGGATTAATCTTGAATGAAGGCAGTTGAGATTCTTGGAAATTTCGTGGGTCCCTGAAATATGAACATGACCTTTTGGGGCTAGGTTTCTTCAGTGGCATAAGAGATTCTAACTGAACTTCAAGAAATGCTCGGAAGAGAAGGAATAAAATATAATACAGTTTCCGACTCAAAATACAAACATTGACTCCTGGGCAAGTGGAAGCACCACAGAGAGATCTGATTCCAAGATTGTGCATGTTAACTTGCCTTTCAGATTAGCTTCAGTTTTCCTTAAGACAAAGGTTGCCAGCTTTTACCTAAGGGAAGGCTCCTTTTTGTTTTTGCATGCCTACCAGGCAGAGCAAGGTAGGACCCTGAACACCAGGCGAACTGCTTGGCTAGAATGGTGATGAGGAACACTTTTGCATTTACTAGGGCTCAGTCACCAAGCTGTTCTCAAGTCCAGGCCCTGCTCCTCCTGTGGTAGACCAGATGACAATCGTCAAGTAAAGTGAAAGTGACGACAGATGAATAATGATGTTTGTGTGGCGCTGCAGACATTTGTGAATGGGTTAACTGGCCTTGTGGAAGGCAAAGAGGAGTCCAAACAGAGGGCAAAGGCCTGAAGAGTGGGAGGGCTAACCAGTCTTTGTTATACAAGATGTAAAATATATGCCTTCTTATCATTTCTCTCCCTCTGAGCATGTACACATTTTCTCCTTCCACTTCAGACAGCCCTTCTCCTTGGGAAGATGGCTGCTTATTTTCTCTAAAGTTTTATTTTTGTACCTAAATGTAAAGTAAAAGGAAGAATCTTTGCTTAAGGCAAAGAGTTTAGATTTGGTGAGGACTGGAATCCTGCTGTGTCACTTACTCTACAAGAACTCGAAGCTCTGTACCCTGTCTATAAAGAGAGTGATGGTGTTGTCAGAGAGTGTGGTGGAATTTGATGGGGTGACATCAGTAAGGGGCCAGAACCAAGTGGGCCTTCAGTAAATTGTAGTAGGAGAGATTACAAGAGAAGCGTGTAGTATTTGCTGAACTCAACAGCTAACACCTTTCAAAGGACTTGTTGTCTAGCTTTCCTCATAGTTTTAAAACTCACATTGTAGTTTGCATTCCTTCTAGCTGTCTCCTGCCTTGAGAAACCGGTTTACAGAAATATGGTGCCCTCAAACCACAAGCCGTGAAGATTTAATTCAGATAATCAATCGTAATCTCCGTCCAGGATTGTCTCTGGGCAGAATAGATCATAAAGGTGAGAGTTCTCAGGTGGAGGTGGTGCTAGTAGAGTGGGTTTGTATTAGGAGTTGAGGGGTATGTATGTGCACATGAGCCATGTTACATGTGTACATGTGATGTGTTGTTATAAGGAGAAAGGAGATACAGAGGTGGAAACAAAATAAAAATAGATCTAATTAAAGTACGGTGCTAGCCTGTCCGCCTTCTAGTCAAGTGTTCCTTCTTTGTATTTTAATTGTCACCACCCTGAAAAAGTGTTTATAGACTTTAAGCTGCATTTCTTTAGTTGTCATTAATTAATGTATTATTTATTCATTGTATTTAAAAACTTTCATTTTGGCCGGGCTCGGTGGCTCAGCCTGTAATCCCATGCTTTGGGAGGCCAAGGTGAGTGAATTGCCTGAGCCCACGGGTTCGAGACCCGCCTGGGCAACTTGGCAAGACCTCATCTCCACAATAAATCAAAAAATTAGCCAGGTGTGGTGGTGCACGCCTGTAGTTCCAGCTACTTGGAAGTCTGAGGCGGAAGGATCGCCAGACCCCAGCAAGTCAAGGCTGCGGTGGCCAGGAGCAGCCACTGCACTCCAGTCTGGACAACTGAGTGAGACTCCAACTCAACAACAACAAACAAACAAATAAATAAATAAAAACTTTCATTTTATTATGAAAAATCTCAAAGAGGAAAAATAGAATAATATCAAAAACACTTCCATATACCCATAACGTAGATTTAGCAGTTCTTAAAATATCCAGTACGAGTCAACACATTTATTATATGATTCTTTTTCTTTAGGTCTATATTGGTTTGATGTGTGCATATTTATTTTGGACATAGAATAGACTAAATTTAGTTTCCAAGACTAAATTCATAGTTTTTTGGATCATTTTAAAATTACTAAAGTGTATAAAAGGACATCTCCTTCTTTGAGACCGGGATTCATGGATATGGTCAGCTTGCTAAAGGTGTTTTAAGAAAAGGCAGGCTAACTATGGAAAGCATCTTAATGGAACCAGTTCTCACCCGTGGCAGGCTAACTATGGAAAGCATCTTAATGGAACCAGTTCTCACCCGTGGTGTTTCAGGAAAGACTGTCTCTTTAGTCCTCTGAGCCAACTCTTCTGTTTCTTTAAGGAGGGCCCACACTACACTCACATTCACAGGTGTACTCAGTCGGCCTGAACAGCTGGAGTTCCCTATGTCTAATTCATCTTGCTGTTTTCTCTTCAGTCCCTGCCAATATGATAAACACCCAGTGGCACAAGAACTGACTAAGCCTGTGGTTGTCAGACACATCTGGAGGGCGTGTTGGAATACAGCCTGCTGGGCACCACGGCCTGGTATTTCTGATTCATTCGGTTGGGGGTGAGGCATGGGAATTTGCCTCTTTAACAAGCTCTCCAGTGATGCCACAAACGGTGTCCAACACCTGCTCTCAGAATCCCAGACTTGTGAGATTGTGTGTTTGCCATGGTGCATTTAATGTGCAGATCCCAGTTAAAGCAGAAGATAAATTGTTAAGCAGGTGTGGCTTGTCTTTAGGCTCTGTGTTGGAGCTGGATCCCCCTAGCAAGTAACCTCTAAATCTCCCACGGGCTGTTTATTCCCTTGTTTTAAGTTATTTGGATTGTGCTAGGTGCAACTGCTGTCACTCTGCCATGTCTACTCCATCACCAGTGTGCTTTATGTTTAATTGGAATAAACAGTTTCTCCATAGGACAGTAAGCATGGAAGCCCTGAGGACTTACCTCTGAGCCCCCCAGCTTGTGCTTAGGGAGCCTGTTTGCTTTGGGCTTTCTACACAGCAGTAGCAGTCTTTCTTGGGGAGGCTTCAAGACCCAGAGGAGCATGGAGAGTGCGAGAGAAGCAGTTTAATAGTTCACAGCAGTTTTATTGTCTGGAAATGGAACAGGGAGGCACATCATAGCACCTTTTTTTAAATTGTGAAATATAAAACAGGAAAGTATATACTTTATTCTTTTTTTTAGATTTTCTTTAAAGATATTGAAGATTTAATGAACTTAGTATTTTGACTACTTCTGTCATTTTAAGTTGAATTCTGATCCTAATCACAGTACTTATTATATTTTTATTCTGCGTTATCTTAATCAGTATAGTACATGGATTACCACAATGGGGTCTGCGTAATTTCTCTGGTATTTTTAGTTCACCAGTCTCCGTAGTAATGTTATCTATATATTTATAGTATGAACAAAACAGATTGTGTGAAATTGATGTATTTAAATAATACTTGTATTGACCTTTGAAAGGCATATGGGTTGCTTCTTCCAGTCTCTCAGTTTGGTAACCAGTACTTGTCAAAGCATTTGGTCTTGTTAGAGTGACATATTGTTTAACTTGAGTTACATTCTGAAATTGGAAATAAGGTGCTGCATAACTTCCTCCCCTTGGTTATGGTCAGATTGCCCTCCAGAAAGACAATGCCATCCACGGCCCTGCTAGCTACTTAATGAATGTGCCTGCTTGCCCTTTCCCTCCAATAGTTTTTATTCTTTTTAGTATGATCATATCCGTTATTTTATCATTATTAATTCAATGGCAGTTTACAATTTCCTTTTGTGTGTGTATGTATGTATATATATGTGTGTGTTTTGAGTTGGAGGTCTTACTTTGTCACCCAGGCTAGAATGTAGTGATGTGATCTTGACTCACCGCATTTCAGCCTCCCGAATTGCTGGGACTGCAGATGTGTACCACCACACCTGGCTAATGTTTTTGTAAAGACAAGATCTCTTTCTGTTGCCCAGGCTGGTCTGGAACACCTAGGCTCAAGCAGTCCTCCTGCCTTGGCCTTCCAAAGTGCTGGGATTACAAGTGTGAGCCATTGTACCTGGACTCCTTTTCTTTAATACTAGTGACATGGAACGTTATTTGATGCTTATTATTATTATTATTATTTTATTTTTTGTGTTGGAGTCTCACTCTTGTTGCCCAGACTGGAGTGCGGTGGCATGCTTACAGCCACTGCAGCCTTGACCTGCTGGGCTTAGGCAATCCTTCCACCTCAGCCTTTCAAGTAGCTGGAACTACAAATGCACACCACCATGCCCGGCTAGTTTTTTTTTGTGTTTTTTTGTAGAGACGAGGTCTCACCAAGTTACCTGGGCTGGTCTCGAACCCACAGACTCAGGCAGTCCATTCGCCTCGGCCTCCCAAAGTGCTGAGATTACAGGCTGAGCCACTGAGCCCATCCAAGCCTTATTTTTAATGACTTAATTGTTTTACATTTGGTATTCATCCTTATTTATCACAGGTTTTGATATTCTATTACTTTTTAATATTTGTTATAAAAAATACATGTATGCAGCTATGTCCTTTATCTCCAATCTTTTTCTTCAGTAGTCTTGATTTAGTTTCCCTTTGTTAATGGATACATTTTTTCAATTTCTCTTTTTTTTGTGACAAGATCTTGCTCTGTCACTGAGGCTGAAGTGCAGTCACACAAAGCTCACCGCAGCCTCAACCTTCTGGGCTCAGATGATCTTTCTGCCTCAGCCTACTGAGTAGCTGTGACTAACAGGTGGGTGTGCCGCCATGCCTGGCTAATTTTTATTTTTTGTTGAGACAAGGTCTCACTATTGTCCAGGCTGATCTTGAACTCCTTGGCTCAAGCAATCCTCCCATCTCAGCCTCCCAAAAGTGCTGGTATTACATGTGTGAGCCACCACTCCCAGCATATTTTCATTAAGTTTTTGATTAACCTTGAATTTATTTCATTCTGAAATGTGAATCTGAGTATTAGTATTTAATGTCCAGTTGTTCAAAAAGCATTTAATTTCTTTCCTCATTGTTACTGGAATTTGCCTCTTGCTTTGTCTATTTTAAGTTTGTTAAAAAGACTTGTGTTTTTCTTTTATCCGCATTCTTCTAACTAGTTGTTTTTCTTCTGATTTGCAGTAAGTGTAGCCATGAAAAGTTGTTGCTTTATAGTTTATTTTATAGTAGTGCTGATTCCTCCTCATTTTTCTTCCTGTTTTAAACATTCTTTGGTATCTGTACTTAGATAAATGTTTACTATTGTTCAAAAGTTTTATAAAATTCTCTCCTAAATTTAATTGACATTGCTTTGAATGTTTCCTTAGGGAATATTTATTTTCAGACATGTATTTTACGCTTTGAAATTGTGATAACTAGAATAGTCACTTGAATCATGAAACAAAATGTGTGAACCTCCTAATTTGCTGATTAGTGCTTAGGTTAAGAGTAAAACAATAAAAACCTGAACTAAATGCCACCGAAAAGGTGACATTACAATGAATATAATAAATATTATAAAAAGGTCTATTTAAAGTATAATTTTATACTATATATTATAAAATATACTTTATTATAAAATAAGAAAATTTATTTCCTGAAATTGTGTCATAAGTTCAAAATTGTATCTAAACATGAACCAAATAATATTTTTTTGAGCAGTTTTCAGGGCAGCTTTTAAAGCTGTAATTCTCAAGGATTTTTTGTTTGTTTGTTTCTTTTTGTTTTTGATAGGAGTAGAATGCTATTCACAAACTTCTTGGGCCTGTGATAAAGCTGTGGACCCCTTAGGAGAAGCATTTGTGTATATTCATAAGTCTTTGCCTATAATCTAAGGAGCATACGCCCTTCCTAGCCCATTTGTGGGTCCAGGTTATGACTTCTTTCTGGGATTTCCCATAAATAGCAAATGCTTTTGCTTCCTTGTGTCTTAGGGTCTGATATAGCTGAGGTGATGCTGGATTTCATTGACTGGCTGACCCTCCAGGAGTTTGGCCGTCGGTGTGTGGTCAGTATCAGAGATATCCTGTCCTGGGTTAACTTCATGAACACAATGGGAAAGGAAGCTGCTTTCAAAAGACCAGAGACCATCTCTACTGTGACGTCTTTTGTCCATGCCGCATGCCTGGTGTACATAGATGGAATAGGTTCAGGTATGTTACCTGTTAGCTGGTGGGACAAGAGGAGGTAGGAAAAGGAGCAAACCTAGGCCTTTAACTCAGGTATTATACAGAATCGCTTAGTCTAACATCTCCAATACTCACAGTGGCTTTCTTTTTCTTTGAACTCTTTTTTTTTTTTGAGATGGAGTCTTACTCTGTTGCCCAGGCTGGAGTAAAGTAGCACCCTCACAGCCACCCGCAGCATCTACCTGCTGGGCTCCAATGATCCTTCCACCTCAGCCTTCCAAGTAGCCAGAACTATGGGCACAAACTACCACGCCTGGCTAATTTATTTATTTATTTATTTTTTAGATTAGAGAATATAATTTATTTAGAAAGTAAATTAGAGAGAGAGATTGATTCACCTCCCCAAGATTAGGGGAGAGGGCCAATGATAGGACACATGGCGACCCTATTTTTTTGTTTTATTGTAAAGATGAGGTCTTGCCAAGTTGCCCAGGCTGGTCTCAAGCCCTCAGGTTCAGGCTATCTTCTTGCCTCTGCCTCCCAAAGTGCTGGCATTACAGGCTTGAGCCACCATGCCCGACTTTTCTTTGAACTCTTTGAAAGGTGGTTAGCATAAAAGTTACACTGAAACTTCTCAAAACTTGTGGACTAGGTACTTAATACATGTGAGATCATGATTATGAGTAGAAGAAAAGACTTGATATCTTTGCTTCCGAAGTACTGGATAATTCTTTTTTTTTTTCGAGTTGGAGTCTTACTCTGTCACCCAGACTGGAGTGCAGTGGCCGCTCCCGGCTACGGCAGCCTCGACCTGCTGGGCTCTGGCAGTCCTTCCGCCTCAGCCTTCCTAGTAGCCGGAACTACAGGCACGCGTTACCACACCCGGCTAACATTTTGATTTATTGTAGAGATGAGGTCTCACCTGCCCAGGAGGGTCTCGAACCCGCGGGCTCAGGCATTTCACTCACCTAAGCCTCCCAAAGGCGTTAGATTTTACAGGCTGAGCCACCGAGCCTGACTGATAATGCTTTCTTTCTTTTTTTTTTTTTTTTTTTGAGTTGGAGTCCCACTCTGTCGCCTAGACTGGAGTGCAGTCCCGGCCACTGTAGCCTCGACCTGCTGGGCTCAGACGATCCTTCCACCTCAGCCTTCCAAGTAGCTGGAACTACAGATACGCGCTACCACGCCTGGTTAATTTTTAAATTTTTATTGTAGAGACGGGGTCTTGCCATTTTGCCCAGGTGGGTCTCAAACCCTCAGGCTCAGGCAATTCACTCGCCTCGGCTTCCCAAAGTGCTGGGATTACAGGCTGAGCCACTGAGCCCAGCCTGCACTTAACTCGAGTAGTCATTTTAATTTAATGGACCTCAATTCTGTATTGTGTTTTAAGTTTACTATAATATGAAATTCAGTGTTTAAGTTCTGATTTTTCAGTCATGATGACTTGAAATATAATTTAACATGATTAATAGTACTGCATTAGTTACTTATTTCCAGGTTGATTTATCAATGAGTGACTGGAGTATTTTACTGAACAAGCTGCTGCTTACTTGATGATCAGTAGACTTGGAAACAGGATCAGACTTCTTCCCTAGGATTGCTTACACTAGAAATCATCGTGTTCAGACTGTGCTTCTGCTAAGACCTCTTTTCCCCAGGACCCTGTGTGACAATTGCTAAATGACTGTGAAGCTTGGTATTTTGCCGTGTCTTGATGACCTCATCTTCTGTTTTATAGGGATAACTTCCTCTGGGTTTGGTACAGCCCTCTTGGCTCGAAAAGAATGTCTGAAATTCCTGATCAAGAAACTTACCAAGATAGTTCGACTTACAGAATGTCAGAAAAACGAATTGAAGATTTATGACAGACTGAAGGCCAAAGAATTCACTGGGATAGATAACCTTTGGGGAATTCATCCATTTTTTATACCCAGGGGTAAGAGTGATTTTAAGTAAATGGATATGCTCTTCCTATGGATTGTAGGGACTTGACTTATATTGTGACATTTAGTTTTAGTGGGTCATACTCATGATTGTTTTTGAATTATCTAAATTAGAATCTGATGTGGTATAACCAAAATTGTGTGAATGGTTGAAAATATATTATTGGCATGCAGAAGTAGGGGGTTAGAGACTTCATCCTATGGATTGATTGTGTTATAAAAATACTTATTTGAGCCGGGCTCGGTGGCTCAGCCTGTAATCCCATGCCTTTGGGAGGCTGAGGTAAGTGGATTGCCTGAGCCTGCGGGTTCAAGACCCGCCTGGGCAGCGAGACCTCATCTCTACAATAAATCAAAAAATCAGCCGGGCGTGGTAGCGCATGCCTGTAATTCTGGCTACTTGGAAGGCTGAGGTGGAAGGATCGCCGGAGCCCAGCAGTCGAGGCTGCAGTGGCCAGGAGCAGCCACTGCACTCCAGTCTGGGCGACCGAGTGAGACTCTAACTCAAAAAAAAAAAAAAAAATGCTTGTTTGTTTATTAGTTGGTACCCACAACAGTCACTTTCCTTTAGTAGGTTCTAAACTACTGAAATTGTCAGTTAACTCTTAAGTGGCTTACAAAGTCCTCTTTAGCCCATAATGTATATCTTATCTGTAGACCCACGTTGCCTTTTACAGAAACAGATTTTGTGAACCCTTGAGGACTGGTAATGTGTCATTCTTCTTCCGTTCTGTGACATCTGACGTGTGACTTTGCAGTCATAGGCTCTCAGAAAATGTCTCTTGATGAGTGAATGAATGAATGAAAGACTAAAGGGGAAATGCAGTTGTCTAGGAGACAGCACATTTAAGTTCTAAGACTTGCTCTCCTCCTAACTAGGTTACCTCTACCAAATATTTAAATGAGGCTGTTAGATTAGAGGTCTTCTAAGAGTTTCCTAGCTTTTTAGTTGTTGCTTCCTTAGCAGGGTCATCTGTTTCTTGTTCCCTTCTTCTCTACGTTAATAATAGCCGAGGGCCTGATATATACAGAAGTGCAGTGACAGTTACTAAGGCTTCAGTGGTGAACCTAACCGACTCGGGTTCCTCACTGAAGGGAGCATCGCACCTTTCACTCAGAGCTCCATCTCTCTTCAGCACTGTCCTTGTCATTCCCATGAAGCTGAGATCTGATGCTAACCATTAGATCTCTTCCCCTCCCTTCCCTTCCCTATGCCAGTGGTGTAGTATTCAGCACTCCTGTGTAGGGCTATACGGTGGTGGTCTGGAACTGGGGTGTTTCCTTGCTTCTCCTTATAAGGCTGAGGAAATCGATGTTTTCCTAGTCTCACTCCCTGCACACTGATATACCAAAAGCTTCTTCCAAGAGACAGTGTGGCACAAATGTCAAGCCCTATGAGACTTTTACTAGTCTTGTACTTCTGTTACCTTATGGGATAAGGACACATTCTGTGTTGTCTTGGTGACCTAAAAACCTTGGATTTATTTTTACATGGAACCATTTATTGTTTACATGGCCTATACTCCTAGCTTAACACTTGGCTTTTAGGAAAATCCATGTAGTAATTTAAGGTGTAGGTTGTGAAAGGAGAGAGTAAGTTTGCAGTTAGATTCATGTATGTATGTACATGGATATGTCTAGGAGATAGATCTGTACTATACGCGAATGTGGAAGAAAGTGTGCTATGGCTCATTACTGTAAAGCCTTTTATGGATCCAGAAGTGGGAAATATTGAAATAGGAGTGAGCATTTCCACTGCAGATGGTACTCACTAGCTGGCCTACGTGGTGGATTTTTGAAATCTTGAGTTGGCATGTACATGTGATTTGATGGTGTCTGTCTCATATGTGGCTTTGCTTTTCTCCACTTAAGGACCCGTACTGCACAGGAATAATATTGCTGACTATGCACTCAGTGCAGGGACTACTGCCATGAATGCTCAGAGGCTCCTAAGAGCAACAAAACTAAACAAACCCATTCTCTTGGAGGGCTCCCCTGGTGTTGGCAAGACAAGTTTGGTGGGCGCATTAGCAAAGGCTTCAGGAAATACCCTTGTTCGAATCAACTTGTCAGAGCAGACGGTAAGTTTAGTCATTCTCTAACTGATGGGGATAGGTATAGGTATTAATATTTGTGTCAGCATAGAGTTTCCCAATCAAGTGGTCGTATTATCAGCACCTCCAGATATTTCAGTGGTAATGAAGAGCACAACAACATGGCCTTCCAAACTAATTCTACATTTGGATTTGTTAGTAGCTGACTCTTACAGAATTATTATCTCAGGCTGGGTGTGGTGGCTCAAGCCTGGAATCCCAGCACTCAGAGATGGAGGCGAGAGGGTTACCTGACCCCGGGGGTTCCAGACCAGCCTGGGCAGCTTGGTGAGACCTCCTCTCTACAATAAATTAGCAATTAGCCCAGCGTGGTGGCCAGCGCCTCTCGTTCCAGCTACTTGGAAGACTGAGATGAAAGGATCACCTGAGTGCCCAGCAGGTCCAGGCTGTGGTGGCCAGGAGCATGCCACTGCATTCCAGCTCAGGCAACAGAGTGAGACTCCAACTCAAAAAAAAAAATTATTCTCTCTGGATGCATTATTCTAATTCTTGTTTTAGAGAGAATTGTCCCACTTAGTATTTATTGTAATTAATCCCACTTAATTTTTTTTTCTTTTCTTCTTTGACTCAGAGTCTCACTCTGTTGCCCAGGTTAAAGAGCAGTGCCACAGTAATGGCTACCTCAGGCTTGATGTGCTGGTCTCAGGCCATCCTTGTGCTTCAGCCTTCCAAGTAGCTGGAACTGCAGTTGTGGGCTACTATGCCTGGCTTGTTTTTTTGACTTATTGTAGAGATGCTGTCTCACCATGTTGCCCAAGGCTAGTCTCAAACCCCTGGGCTTTGGCAAACCTCTTGCCTCAGCTTCCCAAAGGGCTGTGATTACAAGTGTGAGCCACCATACCCAGCCTTTTTTGCTTTTTAGAAAAAGTAGTAGAAATAAAATGACTTCTAAACAATCTTAGGAAAATATGGGACAGAGAAGACAACTGAATGAGAATCCTTTGGAATAGAGTCTAGGAACAGGCCTGGGCAATGTTATTAGTGTGTGTGTGTGTGTTTTAAAGCTCACCAATTAATTTCCATGTGCAGCCAATGTTAAGCATTATTCATCTAGAGGGCTAGCTCATACTGATTGATAACATGGAGCATTGTGAGGAAAAAGTTCTTGGGGCATATTTGGACTCCTGGTAAAGAGTGCTAGGATTGATTAGTTCTGTATTGGGTGTAGGAAGGAAGAGGAGTGGTACCAGGCCCAAGCGTTTATCATTTCAGATTTAGGGTCTTAGGCTCTAACTTCTTTCTTTGTTTTGTTTTGTTGGCTTTTTTCCACTTCTTCCCTCTCTCAGGACATCACAGACCTGTTTGGAGCCGATCTGCCTGTGGAAGGTGGCAAGGGAGGAGAGTTTGCCTGGCGTGATGGCCCCCTGCTGGCAGCTCTAAAGGCAGGCCATTGGGTTGTGTTGGATGAGGTGAGGGCCCTGTCCATCATGCCCTAGGGCATTTCTCGGTGGGTGGCCATGCAAAGAATAAGGAAGGTCACTTGGCAGACCGCACACACAAACGTGCCTGCACCTATAACCCACACACTCTCCTACTTTTAAAAGTTATCATTCAACTCAAAAAAAAAAAAAAAAAAAAAGTTATTATTCACAAGAGAACTACATCTTGACTAATGTATTCTCTAGTCTGACAGGCTTACTGGACTTGCATTTATTTCAGAGGTGTTTTATGAATTTAATCAACCACTTTGCATTTTATCAGTGTACCAGAGAGATGGTGGAAAGACATACAAATATGATGAGAAAATGATTAGTGTCATATGTGAATATTAGGTAAATTATTGATCAGAAGCAAGAGCACCTCATGAGACATGAATATAAATCTCTGACTGAAAGACAGCTAGTGATAAGGAGTTGGATCAGTTTGGAATGTATAATGTTAACTAAGGAAAAGGCTAGAATATGTGTGGAGCTGAAACGATTAGAGTAATGGTGTAAGTTGAAACTTTGGACACAGGCCCCAACAGGTTCCCGAGATTGAGACCCCTTTGGGTCTGTACAGCAGTATGCTGTGGGATTCAGTCTGCTGAGCCACTTTTTTTTTTTTTAAAGTAGGAGTCTCACTCTGTGGCCCAGGCTGGAGTGCAGTGGCATGCTCATGGCTACTACAGCTATGACCTGCTGGGCTCAGGCTATCCTTCTGCCTCAGCCTTCCAAGTAGGTGGGACTACAGGCATGTGCCACTACACCTGGCAAATTTTTTGAATGTATTGTAGAGACAAAGTCTCGCCAAGTTGCCCAGACTGGTCTCGAACCACTGAGCTCAGGCAATCCTCTCACCTGAGCTACTTTTTGCTGTTTATTCTTGGCGAGATAATGAGGAGAGTTTGTTTGTTTTCCCCCTCCAGATTTTCTTTTTTGGAGAATGATATCTGGCAGAATATTCATTAGCCAGGAAAAGAGAAATCTGAAGACTGCTGATCATACTCACTTCTCAGGGAATATAAGACGTTCTTAATTTGCAAACACACTTCAGAACTGCTTTCTCTTTGGAAACATACAGAGGGGTTTGTGCTTTGTTGTAGTCCTTATGTAAACACGACCCTTGAAATTCTAAGATGCTATGTCTGTTTACATTTTAATGATTTGCATTTTCTCATTCTACTTTTTTTTTTTTGAATTGGAGTCTCACTCTGTCGCCCAGAGTGGAGTGCAGTGGCTCCTGGCCATCGCAACCTTGACCTGCTGGGCTCCAGCGATCCTTTTGCCTCAGCCCCCGAGTTGCCGGAATTACAGATGTGCACTACCATGCTCGGCTAATTTTTTGATTTATTGTAGAGATGAGGTCTCGGATGCCCAGGCGGGTCTCGAACCCGCGGGCTCAGGCAATCCACTCACCTCAGCCTCCCAAAGGCATGGGATTACAGGCTGAGCTATGCAGCCCGGCTTCTACTTTTTGTTTTTAAAACATTTTTATAGAGCCAGAGTTTCACTATGTAGCTCAGGCTGGATTTGGACTCCTAGCTTCATCTTCCTGCCTCGGGCTCCCAAAACAGACCACTGCACTGGCCTACTTTTTCTATTTTTCCTTTAAAAAAAACACCCAGGCTTTACATCCCTGAGCTCTGAACTCAGTGTTTGAACACTTCAATTCAGCTCTTTTTATTTCTAGCACAATACCTCCTTGTAATTGTTTTTGTTTACAAAACTGTTGATGGATGTTAGCAGTCTAGACCTACTTTATATTGTTTGTATTCTGACTTTTAAGCCCATTTGGAGATTTTGTTCAAAATTATAGCTGGGAAAATATGTATTGAGTTATCTAACCTAATCCGTTCCCCTTCAATTGGTGTTAAATTTCGGAAAACTTAAAGAGTGTGAAAATGCAATAATCTGTATTGGCAGCTTTTCTTTTTTGGAGTCATAGTCTCACTCTGTTGCCCAGGCTGGAGTACAGTGGCATGCTCATGGCCACAGTAGCCTCAATGTGTTGGGCTCAGGCGATCTTTCCTCAGACTTCCAAGTAGCTGGAACTGCAGGCGTGTGCCACCATGCCTGGCTAATTTTTTTTTTATTTATTGTAGAGAAAAGGTCTTACCAAGTTGCCCAGGCTGGTCTGGAACCCCTGGGCTCAGGCAGTCCTCTCGCTTCCACCTTCCAAAGTGCTGGGATTACAGGCGTGAGCCACGGTGCCTGGCCGGTATTGGCAAGTTTTATCTTTTATTTTTATTTTTATGTTTTTAACAATTCAGGATTAGGTATACGATTGATCATCGTACAGGTAAAGTTTGGGCCTACCTTTGGTCCCCAATTGTATTGGCAAGTTTTAAAAATAAGTTACTGTGTACAGAGTAGGTTAATATAGATGCATGTACTAGATACAGTTTAACTTTTGAGAAGATCTTTAACTTTTTAAAATTTAATTTGAGCACTTATTTAGGGTACTTAAAGTTATATATATATATATAATACACCCCAAATCTCTTTAATGCATATGAGAAATAAAGAAAAAGAGAATGAATATACACCAACTCATCACTCAGTTTGAGAAATAGAGGGTTATCAGTATAGTTTGAACTTTTTCCCTTCTGAAGATAACTCTGCCCTACTTTGCTACCTATTATTCCCTTGCTTTTTGTTATAGATGCACAACATAGATTATGAAATAAACATATGTACTTTCTTTTCCAAATAGCTTAACCTGGCTTCTCAGTCTGTATTGGAAGGACTCAATGCTTGTTTTGACCACCGAGGAGAAATCTATGTGCCTGAGTTAGGAATGAGCTTTCAAGTGCATCATGAAAAGACGAAGATTTTTGGTTGTCAGAATCCTTTTAGACAAGGAGGCGGGAGGAAGGGCTTACCAAGGTCTTTCCTTAACAGATTCACTCAGGTAAGATTTTCTGTTGCCAAAGAAACCAGAGGTAGAGTGTGGGGGTGATGAAACTGCTGTTACAAAGCTGTTGGGATGCTTCCTATGAGGAAGAGAGAGCAACAGCTGAACGAGCCTCTTTCTTGTCCTTATGTGATGAATATTAATGCAACTGATTCCCATCATTGCTTCTCTCTTGGTTTAAATGACCTTGTCTTATGCTCTGGAAGACTTGGTGTGCTGTCAGTTGGGGGAGAGGCTCACCACCATCTTCAGAATTTAGTTACTGCACTCAGATCGGTTGAAGGCCAATCTTTGACATTTTCAGTTGTCTATGTGCTCTATTAAAATATTTAGGAAAATCATATATGCTGGGCATGGTGGCTCACGCCTGCAATTCTGCACTTTAGAGGGCAGAGGTGAGAGGATTGCCTGAGTCCAGGGGTTCGAGACCAGCCTGGGCAACTTGATGAGACCTTGTCTCTGCAATAAATCAAAAGATCAGCTGGGTGTAGTGGCACATACCTGTGGTTCCAGCTACTTGGAAGGCTGAGGCAGAAGGATCACCTGAGCCCAGCAGGTCAAGGCTGTGGTGACCATGAGCATGCCACTGCACTCCAGTCTGGGTGACAGAGTGAGACTCCGACTCAAAAAAAAAAAAAAGAAATTGTATAGTGAAAGTAATGCATTTTAATTAAAGAAAAATCAGAAAGAAAAGGGAACTACTACAAAGAATAAAAACTCGGTATTCCATTCAATCTCTACCAACATCTTGGTGTCTTAAGCCTTTATTCCTATTTGTAGAGGGGTATATATATGCATGTATGTGTGTGTCCATGGTTCCTTGTCTTAACAGCTAGTTGTCAGAGTTTGGCTAATCTTGAGGTTTGAAAATGCCTCTGGGGCAACCCTTCCAGGTCCCCTCCCACTGTGGGAGCTTTTCTGTCCTCTTAGTAAATCCTGCTTTCAAAAAAAAAGAAAATGCCTCTGGATATTAGGCTTCCTTCATATCCCTGTCCCTTGATTATTAAGAATTTGCTGAGACTCTTTTAAGAACATTTTATTGGCTGGGTGTGGTAGCTCATGCCTGTAATGCCAGCACTTTGGGAGACAGAGGCAGGAGAATTGCCTGAGCCCACCAGTTTGAGACAACCTAAGCAACATGGCGAGACCACGTCTCTACAATAAATCAAAATATTAGCCGGGCATGGTAGCACATGCCTGTAATTCTGGCTACTTGGAAGGCTGATGTGTAAGGATCTCCAGAGCACAGCAGGTCGAGGCTGTGGTAGCCGGGAGCGGCCACTGCACTCCAGTCTGGGCGACAGAGTGAGACTCCAACTCAAAAAAAAAAAAAAATTAGCAGGGTGTGGTGGTGCATACTTGTAGTTCTAGCTACTTGGAAGGCTGAGGCAGAAGAATCGTCTGAGCGCAGCAGGTTGAAGATGCAGTGGCCGTGAGCATGCTACTGTACTCCAGCCTGGTAGACAGAGTAAGACTCTGATAAAAAAAAAAAAAAAGAGAGAGAGTATTTTATTACAAAAATTTTCAAACATCAAAAAGTTGAACGCGTTGTATAGAGACCATTCATATACCTGCCATCCAGATTTTGAAAGCATTTTACATTACAAACATTGGAAGAATTTTAGAACAAATATAGTTATTAAAAAATAAGCTGCATGTATCTCTTTTTCTTTTTCTTTGATTTACTGGAGTAGAGCTTAAAAACAAAACTTCTGTTGAGCTATGTATTTGATTTTATGGTTCTTTATCCTAAAAATGTAAAAAAAAAGAAATTCCTATAACTGAAAATTATATGTATTATTCAGGTATTGTTAGTTGTTGCTAAATAAAGATTTCATATAACAAGATATTGTAGTCGTTTCTACTATTTGGTAAAGAGAAACAAAGGCATTTCTTCACGCTGTTTTTGGATTTTTACAGGTCTTTGTGGATCCCCTTACAGTAATTGACATGGAGTTTATTGCCAGTACTTTGTTCCCAGCCATTGACAAAAATATTGTTAAAAGAATGGTTGCTTTCAATAACCAAGTAAGTATCTACTTGTATGAGTTGTTCTTTGTTTTTCTGACTGTATTTGAACCAGCAGTTTTCAACATAGGACTCTACCAAATCAGCATCTCTTAGATATTTACACGTTTCTAATGGAAGGTAAGCTACTCATTGGAGGCTTACAGTAATTTATCTCTGTATTGCAAATACCAATCGTAATGCATTGCAGAGTATCTCTGGCATTTGGGAGTCCGGAGAAGGAAGTATCTGAATCAAGCCTGTTAAATTTCTTTCAGGTTGCATAGGCATTTGTAGTATGTTGATAGCGCTTAATGTAGTGCCCGGCAGTAGGACATCTTTCTCCAATAAGGGTGTTTTCTTTCTAGATTGACCATGAAGTGACTGTTGAGAAGAAATGGGGGCAAAAAGGAGGACCTTGGGAATTCAACCTGAGGGATCTTTTCCGCTGGTGTCAGTTGATGCTGGTTGACCAGTCCCCTGGATGTTATGATCCCGGCCAGCATGTGTTTTTGGTATATGGTGAAAGAATGAGAACCAGGGAAGACAAAAAAAAGGTGAGCTTCATACTTACTTGCTGTTGTGTTTCTTTCCATTTGAAAGTTGGTTTCTTAGAGAGAAAGTACATACTCGCCTAATAATACCAAGTCTTTCAAAGCTTCTTGGATATTGAGAAGTTAATGGAACAGACTAAACATTCACTTATCTCAGAGTCTCACAAGATAGAGTACTTGGCTTTGGTGGAAACAATTTGCTTATCCACCTAAATCCCCTTGGTCGCAGATCATCTTCAAATAGTATTACACTCCAGTAATAAAGAACTAGGTCTTCATCATCTTTCCAGGTACAAAAGTCAGAAGCAGGTGGAGACAGGTTTTGGCTTTTTTTTAGTTGGAATCTCACTCTTGTCGCCCAGGCAGGAGTGCAGTGATGCACTCACGGCCAACTCAGCCTCAACCTGCTGGGCTTAGGTGATCCTTTCGCCTCAGCCTTCCAAGTAACTGGAACTACAGGCGCGCACTATCATGCCCGGCTAATTTTTTGATTTATTGTAGAGATGAGGTTTTGCCAAGTTGCCTAGGCGGGTCTTGAACCCGGAGGCTCAGGCAATCCACTCACCTCAGCCTCCCAAAGTGCTGGAATTACAGGCTAGCCACTGAGCCCGAGTTTTTCTTTAAATAAATGTCAAACTACAGAGTGTTTTATTTGAAAAATATAAACAGATGTAAAGGGAGGATATTCTGTATTTAAGTGGAAATTAAAATACTAGTTTGTAAATAAAAGTTAACACTGGAATTCCCAGCTTAAGAAGCTGGAATGACATGTTCATTTTGGCTTGTGATGTTTGAAGTCCTGTGTTACTGAATACTCACAGCAGCTGCAGGCAGGAAATGCTGTCACGACCTGTTACTGGTGAGAATCTGAAAGCTCAAAGTGGTGGAGCCTGGCAGAGTCAACCTGGGGTCTGGGCCATTTCCGCATTGTCTACTATTATATCCGTCTACTACACCACACTGTTTGAAGATAAATTAATAGATACACAGATGCATGGGTTGGACCAGTAACCCCTTGTTACCCAGATCTTTTATTCTGTGGTATTCAGAATCTACCTAGATGCTAACAACTCATTTATTTTATGTTAGTGACTTTCTGTTGTTGAATTCGAGAAAATGTTCAACTAGGTTTTCTTTCTTTGTTTTTCTGTTTTTTGAGTCAAGGCCTTACTATGTCTCCTAGATTGAAATGCAGTGACACACTTACAGCCACCACAGCCTCAACCTGCTGGGCTCAGGTGATCCTTCTGCCTCAGCATTCCAAGTAGCTGAAACCACAGGCGTGTGCCACCATTCCAGGCTTTTTTTTTTTTTTTTGAGTTGGAGTCTCACTCTGTCGCCTAGACTGGAGTGCAGTGGCACGCTCCCGGCCACCACAGCCTCAACCTGCTGGGCTCCAGCAGTCCCTCCGCCTCAGTCTTCCAAGTAGCTGGAACTACAGGTGTGTGCTACCACACCTGGCTAATTTTTGATTTATTGTAGAGACAAGGTCCCGCCAAGTTGCCTGGGTGGGTATCGAACCCGTGGACTCAGGCAATTCACTCACCTCGGCCTTCCAAAGTGCTGGGATTACAGGATGAGCCACCGAGTCCAGCGTAATTTTTTTTATTTATTGTAGGGGTGATGTCTCACCAGGTTGCCCAGTCTGATCTCAAACGCCTGGACCCAGGCAGTCCTCTCACCTCGGCCTCCCAAAGTACTAGGATTACAGGCATGAGCCACTGTGCCCAGCATGCGTTAATGTTTTTTACACACCTCTGTTCCTTTCGCCTATTTTTTTGTTGTTGTTGTTGGAGTCTTACTCCGTTGCCCAGACTGGAGTGCAGTGGCCGCTCCTGGCCATCACAGCCTTGACCTGCTGGGCTCTGCGATCCTTCCGCCTCAGCCTTTCAAGTAGCTGGAACTATAGGTGTGCGCTACCACGCACGGCTAGTTTTTTTATTAATTGTAGAGATGCGGTCTCGCCAAGTTGCCCAGGCAGGTCTCGAACCCGCGGGGTCAGGCAATCCACTCACCTCAGCCTCCCAGAGGCGCGGGATTACAGGCTGAGCCACCGAGCCCAGCTTCCTTTTAGATTTTTTAAGGCGATCATAAAACAAACAGCATTAACAGAACATTTTCTAACAGGATTCGTAGTAAAGAAGGATAACTGAACATAAATCAGTGTTGACATTAGATTTGGTTTTCATATCTACACAAATATTTGGAGGGATAACTTGATGGTTTTTGGAAACAGACTGACTTAGATTTAAGATCAGTTACCAACCATGGCCAAGTTCTGTAACCTATATAAAATGGACATGGTGAAATAATCCTTTAAAGTACCTAGAACAGTATTTGGCACATAGCAAATGGTCAGGGAATGGTCATTATTCTTCATAATCTTTGTATTTCTGTTCTGCTTTATCCTCTTTTTAGATGGTTTCTTGAATGGTGAAAACATTCGTCTCTAGATTTTTCATCTCTAGATTTTCCACAGTGTCTGTGGCTGTGTTTTAATTTATGGTGCGTTCTCATGGAAATCTCAAATAGCTTGAGATCATGTGACTGCTTTGTTCTTGAACCCAACTTTACTTTTGTTCCAAATAATTAAATAATGCAATCTAGCCTTTTCTAAGGATAAGGGAATTGTGGCTAGCATTTTTTGCATAGGGACCCTCATTTGCATGTTTTCTAGAAGTATTCTTTCTAAAAGCTTTGCCTAAGAATTCAGTGGGGTGATTTTTTTTAATGCATTGTCTTCTTCCTTTAGGTCATTGCTGTATTCAAGGATGTATTTGGGTCAAATTCTAACCCATATATGGGAACCAGACTATTTCGTATCACTCCCTATGATGTTCAGGTGAGACACTAGGATAATCCTCTATTCTTTTACAGTTTTGTGTGACTTCTTCTGTGCCTACTACCAGGTAAGCATGCGAAGAAATCTCACTGGCATGTCTTTTCAGCTGGGCTATTCGGTCCTTCCCCGTGGCAGCTATGTTCCTCACCCGTCCCGCCGACCCCTGTCTCTCCTGCACCAATCCTTCCAGTCTCTGGAGTCGATCATGAAATGTGTGCAGATGAGCTGGATGGTCATCCTTGTGGGGCCAGCCTCTGTGGGCAAGACCAGCCTGGTCCAGCTTCTGGCACACCTTACTGGCCACACATTGAAGGTCATGGCGATGAACAGCGCCGTGGATACTACTGAGCTTCTGGGTGGATTTGAGCAGGTAACCATTCTGCCATAACATTTTTGGCAAAGCATAATAAACCCCATGGTCTGATTGAGGGTCTTCTGTGTCCATGGTGACTACAGATAACAATATTTTCTGACCTTGGCAAGGCCATAAGTTCACATTCTCTGGAAATTGCAGGTTGACCTAATACGACCTTGGCAGCAGCTGTTAGAAAAGGTGGAGGTTGCTGTCCACACACTGTTAAGGGAGAGCCTCCTTATCAGTGCTGATGATACAGAAGTCGTGCTGCGAGCCTGGAGTCACTTCCTTCTGACATGTAAGCCCACGAGTCTTGGAGAAGGTGGTAAAGGGATCACGATGGAGATTGTCAATAAGCTGGAAGCAGTATTATTGCTTATGCAGCGACTCAACAGTAAAATCAACTCATACACCAAGGCAGGTATGTGTATTTGGATGTGTGAATCAGGCACTTACCTTTGCCCATTGTGCATATTGAGCATATTTCTAATAGTTGTCTGCTAACTTCATCTTTTATTCTAGGTCTCGTCTGTTGATTTTCCTCCTGGTTATAAGTCATATTTTCTTACTTGTCTATTGACTTATTTTGATTGGATGTCAGACCTATTAAATTGTCTCTGCGTAGCCGGGCTTGGTGGCTCAGCCTGTAATCCCGCGCCTTTGGGAGGCTGAGGTGAGTGGATTGCCTGAGCCCGCGCATTCAAGACCCACCTGGGCAGCGAGACCTCATCTCTACAATAAATCAAAAAATCAGCCAGGCATGGTAGCGCATGCCTGTAATTCCGGCTACTCGGAAGTCTGAGGCAGAAGGATCGCCGGAGCCCAGCAGACGAGGCTGCGGTGGCCGGGAGCGGCCACTGCACTCCTGTCTGGGCAACCCAGTGAGACTCCAACTCAAAAAAAAAAAAAAAAAATTGTCTCTGAGTACTGCATTTTGTTATATTTCTTCGAATAGTGTTGGACATTTTCTGGAAGGCAGTTGAGCTGTTTATGGATAATTTTGATGTTTTTCAAGATTGCTTTTAAGCTTTTTAAGGTCAGGTCTAGAAGATTCTTTACTCTAGGGCTAGATTAGCCCCTTGATTGAGGCATGATCCTTACAGCATCTCTATTGAACATCCTGTGTGTTCAGGGACGTCTCCTCACCTTGACTGGTGGCACCTGGTGTGGTACTCAGCCTTATGTGAACTCTGGGAGTTCTTCAGCTCACATTTCCCGGTAATTGTCCTCTCCTTGGAAGTTTTTGCTCATCCTTGTTGAGATTCACTTTTATGTGCACTTGAAGATGGTTATTTAGACAGACTCTAGGGTCGTTATCCAGATTTTTGGAGCTGTTTTTCTGATTAGCTCCTTCCTCTTAAGGATGCTGTTCTTCATTCTAGTTACCTCAGCCTCCCTGAACTCTACTCTGTCTGTTCACTCTAGGAAACCTCTGGGATCTGTTTGGGCTCCCCCGCCCAGCTTTTCAATCCCAGAATTGCTTCCAGGCAGAAAGCCAGGGCAGTTATGGGCTTCACCTAATTTTTTTTTTCTTCCCTCATATAACAAATCTTGTGCTACCTGTTGTCTAGTAACCAAAAGCTGTTGTTTCATATGTTTTGCCTAGTTCGCTAGTTGTTAACAGTGGCAAGTTAAGTCTAAATCTTGTTACTTTTTCATGGTTAGAAGAAGAAATTCAATAAAACAATTTCCAACAAAAAACATTACTTGAAAAATTTCCAGGAAGGGGCGGTATCAACTATAATGCACTTGTCAAATAATTACAGTTGTTACGAGGCTCATATGATGTAGCTATTGTGAAGGAGGTCCAGCTTAATGACATCCTATGCACTGTGCCAACTTACAGTGTGTTCATGTAGTATAAGTGCTGTAATGGGGAGATATTCTTCTCCTTTGGCCACTTGAGAATTTGCAATACGGAAAAATTATTTTACCCTTTCTATCCCCCTAGAGTGAACTCTTGAATATCTAGCCATTAATTCAGAAAGAGAAGTATTACCTGTCCCAAATTATTTTTCCTATCTGTATTTAAACAGAACCTTTTGTCTTCTTATTTATTCTATAATGAATCCTTAAAAAAGACATTGGGCCAGAAGTTTCAAGCTTTCTTTTATTTTTATTTATTTATTTATTTTTGAGTTGGAGTCTCACTCTGTTCCCCAGACTGGAGTGCAGTGGCCGCTCCCGGCCACCACAGCCTCGACCTGCTGGGCTCTGGCGATCCTTCCGCCTCAGCCTTCCGAGTAGCCGGAATTACAGGCACGCGCTACCACGCCTGGCTGATTTTTGATTTGTTGTAGAGATGAGGTCTGGCCAAGTTGCCTAGGCGGGTCTTGAACCTGCGAGCTCAGGCAATCCACTCACCTCGGCCTCCCAAAGGTGCGGGATTACAGGCTGAGCCACTGAGCCCAGCTTCAAGCTTTCTTTTAATACCTCTTAGTTCTTGGGTAGAGTGCTGTGGATGGTGATTCTTTCTGTGACATTTTCAGGGTTTGCCAAACTCGTGGAAGAGTTCCGAAGCTTTGGGGTGAAGCTTACGCAGTCAGCCAGCGGCCATAGCCATGGCACATTTGAATGGGTGGACAGCATGTTGGTTCAGGCCTTGAAGTCTGGAGATTGGCTTTTGATGGACAATGTTAACTTCTGCAAGTAAGACCCTAAGGCCTTATCATGAGTGAACCTACTTGAAATTTGGGCTGTACTTCTCAGTGTAGAAATTCAGAGGACTGTGCTGATGTTTTTTATCTGCTGTTTTTCTTGACTAGGCATACCTACTCGGCCACGTTCTGTAAATTTCTCCCAGTGGTGAATAATGGTAGTTTGTCATTAGACAGTTCTGTATGATAATTTTGAGCTGAACTAAAGGCTAACAAAATTGGATTACTTTTTTCAGGTGACATCCTTTAAGCCTTTTTATTTAATATCAGAATTTTTCTGCTATTTGTTAGGGTCATTCATCAGTGTAGATTTCTGAAATGTGGGATATGACACAGGGAAGGCATTTAGTAAATGATCATCGGTAATGAAATTATTTCAACCTTGTGTCACTTTGGATCCTACATTAAGGAAAAGTGAGAAACGACTATACGTAGACAGTTAACATAATAGCTGCTGCAGGCCATGCGATCGCTCTCTCTTCGTGGAGTTATTTTCTAAATGTTCTAAAAAGAAATCCAGCTACCTTAAGTGAATTTGATGTTGTTGAGGGCTGGAGTACAAGAAAGGAAAAGTGAAAGGGTTATATAGGGTGGAGAGTTGACCATTATTTTCTCCAGTTGCATTTCTTTATTCAACAAATATTTTGTGTATTTACTGTGTATAAAGCTGTGAGGTTTGTGCTTCTGGGAGTCAAAAGGGAACTCAGTGGGACCTCTATTCTCGAAAGAGATCACGGTTCTATTTAGGCAAGCGATCCCGGCTTAAAGGAAAATATGGGTCAGAAGCAGGCAAGGAAAGCACAGTCAACACAGTGTGTCAACCTGCCCGTCACTTGAATTTTCTCTGTGTAGCCCGTCAGTGCTGGATCGTTTGAATGCATTGCTTGAACCTGGAGGAGTCCTCACTATTAGTGAGAGAGGATTGATAGATGGATCCACACCCACAATAACACCAAGTCCCAATTTCAGGTATTTCTCTCTTAAGTTTCTGCCTCATAATCTGACAGCCTCAGTAGCAGAGGTAGACATTTCGTAGGGCTTCCTTATGTGCTCTATTCACAGAGTCATGAGGAAGTTCATCCATTCATTCATTCAGGTAACAAATGTTTGCTGAGGCTCTGTTGTTTGTCGGGGACTGCTGGGCTCTGGGACAAGCATAAACGAGAGAGGCAAGGGCCGCCTTGAGTTGACGGAGGGCTGAAGCAGGGCGACCAGCCCAGTCCTTCTGTGGTAGTTCACATGAGCAACGATGATGGCTTAGACTACGGGTGGTCAGATGGGTGAGACTTGGGGCTTGAGAGGAAGAGGACGCGAGGATGTCAGGAACGTTTTTGGCTTGAGGAATTGGGTAGGTGGGGCTGGCATCCATTGAGAAAGGGAAGACTGACAAAAAAGGAGCAGGTTTGGGGCAGCTGGGAATTAGCTGCTTAGTTTCCGACACAAGTGTGCATGAGGTGTCGGAGCCAGATGGAGATGCTGATGGGCATTACGTATATGAAGCTCATTGTTTCAGGAGAACACACTGCTCCCTTTTTTGCTCTCTGTAGGGGACTATCTGGAGGAAGATTTTTAAAGTTCTCAGATAACACTAAAAGTGCACTGGATGTGCAATGCATAGTTCCATAGGAAGGTGAGTTTAGAGAAACTGAGTTGCTATATTGATGCATGTTAGAAATAAAAGATGGACTGCAAGTGATGGTAGCACATTCGGGTTAATGGTATTTGTCTCGATAACTCCCTGAAGATGAAAAGCGTATGGTTTCCCTTCACTGTTACTGAAGTGCACCGTGGTTACACTGGGATTTAAACTATTTCTTTTCTTTGAATTGCTGTTTTCCTAGGCTTTTTCTCTCAATGGATCCTGTTCATGGAGAAATATCCCGAGCTATGAGGAATCGTGGACTTGAAATCTACGTTTCAGGGGAATGGGATGAGAGCGTTCCTGACAACCTGGACTTGAAAGCTCTGCTGCACAGCCTTGGGTTGGTAGGGAACAGTGTGTGTGACATCCTCTTGGCTCTACACGCAGAGACCCAGAGCATGGTTGTAGGTAAGGTACTTGACTTCGGGGCCTCTTTGGAGTTCTGGTCTTCTAGAAATTTATGTTTTTCCATTGGGCTGCTATCCGGAGAGTTCCTACATTGAGTGTATACAGAAATAGGAATTACCAGGAAAGTCTGTAATAAATGTAGTTGTCCAGATTCCCCTAGAGATTGGGTTTGGTTGGGCAGGGTGAGGCACTGGAATCGGTGTTTTAATGAAGCTCCCAGGTAATTTTGAATCATGCAGTCAAAGGCCAACACTTTGAGGGATGCTGCTTTGGGCACTGGGATTCAGGAAGTTTGCCCACCATAGCGCCAGGTCATTAATGGCCTCTTGAAGGTGGGATACAGAGGAAACTTTGAGTTGCTTAAAACATATATGTATGACTTCTTCTAAATGTTTAATTATATAAAAACAAGCAGTAATAATACATGAAACACTGTTTATTGAGTAATTGTTATGTATTAGGTACGATGCAGATTGTTCATTCAGTTCTTACATTGGTTGTGCAAGGAACATGTTTCCATTTCATAGATAAGGCTCAGAGATTTGGAGTAACTTGTCAACGTCAGTCAGTTAACTAATGACAGCTGGGATTTGCAGACAGGTCTGTTGGATTTCAAAACCCATGGTTCTTTAGGAGGCCACACTCATTTGACCATCTTCAGTGTCTATCAGCTTAGATTAAGGAAACATGTGCCTAGGCTTATCACTCTTGTGAATGAGTCCTCCACTTACCTGCAGGTAGCCAGAGAGAGCGAAGGGGGAGAAGATAGGTAGAAATACAGATGTTCCCACAGGTCTCCTGTGCCCTTATAGTCTACGTAGAAGATTTTTAAAAATAGGTGTCTGGGTGGGCTTGGGTAGAAGGAGGTTTGATGTGAGGGCAGAGTTTACTCATTTTCATTGACGATTTTAAAGAATCTGTCGCTTATATGTGGCAATTTTTTTAATAGGTACTCCAACATCTTCTGTGTCAACTCTGATTCAGACAGCCATACTCATTGTCCAGTACCTGCACCGAGGGCTGAGTTTAGACAGAGCCTTTTCTGAAGCATGCTGGGAAGTGTATGTCCGTTCCCAGCATTCACCAGCAAACCGGAAGGTACTATGAAGTGTTTCAGACATTTTGTAAATCATCCTTCTACATCACTGAGTAGGAGGAAATAATAATAATAATAATAATAATAATAATAATATTATTTTGGCACGCTCACGGCCACCACAGCCTCGACCTGCTAGGCTCAGATAACCCTTCTGCCTCAACCTTCCAAGTAACTGGAACTATAGGCATGTACCACCCCACCTGGCTAATTTTTTGATTTATTGTAGAGATGAGGTCTCTACAAGTTACCGAAGCTGATCTCGAACTAGCAGGCTTAGGCAGTCCTCTCACCTCGGCCTCCCAAATTGCTGGGATTATAGGCATGAGCCACCGTGCCTGGGCAGGAAATTATTTTTAAAGATGGCAGGCAACCTTAAAGACCTGAGAGAGTTGTTCACTGCAGTTTTGCTGTGAGAGAAATCTGGTATCTGGGTACTTTCCTGGAAAATAGCTTTAATGTTAAATTCTTTAGTCGAAGCTTACTGTCATTAGCAAAAGTAGAATTTAACTTATGGTGTTGTACATTGAAGAATGTGTACAGGGGTGGGGGGCAACAATCTTGAAATTTATAAAAAATTGTGTGTGTATTCGTACATGTTTAAACTCTAGTAATCTTCAAAGTACTCTCTGAGGCAGTCCACCAGCCAAGCCTCTATTTCCCCTGCTCAGAACAGTTTTGAACCTGTCGGTGTTGATTCCTTTAGTGCTTCTGCCGTTTTTTGTCTCACTTCTTCCACATGGGCAGAATGTTTCTCTGAGGACTTTTTTCATCTGGGAAAACCAAAAAAAAAGTCTCTCAGGGGAAGATGGGATGAACAGGGAGGATGGGGCACAGAGGTCATGCGGGTTTTAGTCAAAAACTACTGAACATTCAGTGAGGTGTGGGCAAGTGTACTCGTAAATCACCCATCATGAACTGGGGAAATGTGTTGAAACAATCTCCAAAAAAAAAAATTTGCTGAAGCGGAACACTGCCTCTCCCAACAACACTAGCTGGTACACTTATGCCAATGCGTTCCTAGAACACTTACCTTGCGGGGGCGGCCCGTACTACAAAGGGTTTGCCCTCCAAAGAGAATTCCGTGATTTTTCGGCCCCCCTTTGTGTGAAAGTCGTTGTGAAATGGTCACATGGACTCTAGAAGACGGTTCTTCATGTCCTGATTTCTTTGTGGGAGGAAGGGGCGAGCACTTATGTGTTGGGGCCTCTGTACCATGTGTCTTTATCTTCTACCAGCTTGTGCAGTCTTTACTAGAGAAACATGTGTCTTCTCTGAGAGCACATGAAACCTGGGGAAACGCCATTCTTGCCATGGGACTGTGGCCAGATTCTGTGCCCTCAGCTCTCTTTGCCACTGAAGATTCTCACCTCTCCACCGTCCGAAGTGATGGGCAGATCTTGGCATATTGCCTCAACAGGATGAGCCTGAAGACCAGCAGCTGGGTGAGGTCAGTGGAGCCCTTGGGCATGTGTGTGTCACTTTGGATTCTTGACTGGGCTTTGCTATCACTGGAAACGGTCAGGACACTACTCAACCTGAGCGTTCTGTGGCTGTTCATTATCCAACCATCACGGGTTTATTGTTCATTGAGCTGTTGCTCCCTATTTATTATTTGTCAGGTGTATGTTTTCATTGTCTTCCTTGGTGGGACACTCATCTTTTCCCTCTTGTCTCTTTGATCCAGTGCTTGTAAAATCCGTTTTCCTAGTTTTTTGAATTGTGCAATAAAATGTTTCCCTATTACTAACTTTGCCCATTCATATTCATTTCAGGAGTCAGCCTCTCACTTTGCAAGACTTAGAAAATATTATGCAGTCCTCCAACCCTGAGAACCTGAAATTCAGTGCAGCTGAATTGGATACTTACTGGATTGACGAGCCAGATGTTTTGGCCATGGCTGTTAAGTTGCTCATAGAAAGAGCAACCAATCAGGATTGGATGCTCAGAGTTAAATGGCTTTGTCATTTAGCCAAGAACATACCTCAAGGGCTTGGTGAGTAGAAAAGCTTCTTTTGTCCAATGAGGGGAGATTTATATACACTTATACCATTTAAGTGCTTCAACACTATGTTAATCTATGGCTACACTGTTATAATTACAGGATGACCAGGCGTGGTGGCTCATGCCTATAATTTGAGTACTTTGGGAGGCTGAGGTAGGAGTATCATTTGACCTCATGTCTTTAAAAAAAAGAGAAAAATTAGCTAGGCACCATGGGATGCACCTGTAGTCCCAGCTGTCCAGGAGGCTAAGTCTAGGAGTTTGAGACTGTGGTGAACTGGGACCACACAACTACACTCCAGCCTGGGTGACAAATGAAACCCTGTCTCAAAAAATTACAGGAGGGATATGTCCCAAATTTGGCAGCTAGCATTATTACTATGTCTGTAGCTGAAAAAAAATTAAGGAACAAGTCTGTCTTTAGAGGTATCACAAGAAAAACTTTTGTTCCCATGTAATACTTAGCATTTCGGGATATGTCCGCCTGTCTATCAAATTCCAAAAGAAAACAGACTGTATTCTTATTTCTTAGTTTTTAACATCTGCATTTTTTGCTGTACAGCCATTCTATCTGGAGAAGGTATACCTTTTGATACATTCGTTTCCCTAAAAGAGTAGATACGATTCTAATCTTATTATAATTCTAGCGCCCTGTGTTGTCACACTTGCAGTTGTCCCTTGGTATCCGTGGAGGGTTGGTTCTTGGACTCCCTGTGGATACCACCATAAGTGGATGCTGAGGCCCCTTATGATAGTATTTTCATAGCATCTGCATACATCCTCCAGTATTTATTTTTATTTTTATATTTGTTTTTTGTACAGACGAGGTTTTGCTATGTTGCTCAGGCTGGTCTTGAACTCCTGGGCTCAAGCAGTCTGCTCACTTCAGCGTCCCAAAGTGCTGATATTACATGCGTGAGCTACTGTGTCCGTCTACCTCCTGTATACTTTAAACCATCTCTATATTACTTATGATAGCTATGCAATGTAAATGCTATGTAAGTAGTTGCTGTACTGTGCTTTTTAACTTGTATGATTTTTTGATATATTGTTTTGCTTTTTTTTTTTTTTAAAGTTTTTGAGTATTTGTAATGTGTGACTGGTTGAATTCTGACATTGTGGAACCCTTGGGTACAGAGGGCCAACTGTACTTTTTGTACTTTTTTCATTTAAGAGGAGGAAAAAGCAATAATAACATCATTGTCTGGATTGTAAAGTAAAGGACATGGAATTTATTGGTGCAAATTAACTAAAGTAATTGAGATGAGCTTTTCTACTTCATGAGAATTTATATAAAAGCCATTGAATGTGGGTATTGTTATGTGACATGTGGAAATGTCTAAATATGTGTAGGGAGAATTTGTGTAAATATCCTTATGTGGCTTGTCCTGTGTAATAGCCACTAGCCAGTCACAACTACTAAATATAAGGTTGTTTGAATTAAATAGAATCTACAATTTAGCTCTTTAGTTGAACTAGCCACATTTCAGTTTCTCACGTGTGAGTATGGCTACCCTGTGACAGTGCATCTGTAGAACATTCTCATCGTTGCAGAAAATTCCGTTGGACAGCACTGCTTTAGAGTCTAACATTTGCTTCTCTACTTCCTCTGCAGAGTTTGTACAGATTCTTTTGGAAGCCAGTGCTGCATCTCTTAGGAATTTTTACTCAAATTCCCTCTCATCTGGGGTTAGTAATATTATCAAAATATTACAACCCAATATAACAGGTATGTATGGACTTGCTTTTGATTTCTAGCTCTTAGTGTTGTTTTAGAAACTTGTCCATTTCATTCATGGGGAAAAGACCTATCAGAGCTCCCAGCATAACATTTTTTAGAAGACTCACTATGTGCAGACACATCTTCTTTCTTGTTTGAAACTATCCACTTATCCTCCAGCTTCTGAATGAGGCTGATGGCACACAAAGGAGTGGGAAGAACCCAGAAGTTGGAAGACTGGGCTCTGGTTCCAGCTCCATCACAGGCTGGCCTTTTGAAAACACAGTCTCTGCCTATGTTTGAAAACTAGGGGAATTTAGCTCTTACTTCTCTAAGTTGTCTTGCACTTTTAACGTTGTGTTGTTTACTAGTACCATTAGAAGGAAGAGTTTTAAACCATGAGATATTTGACTTGAAGGGAAGTCCGCAAAGGATCCATTAACTTCAGAAAATATAAAACCTTAATGATATCTGGGCATGGTGGTGAGCACCTATAGTCCCACAGGCAGGAAGATCACTTGAGCCCAGGAAATCAAGGCTGCAGTAAGCTGTGACTAGGCCACTGTATTCCATCCTGGGCAACAGGATGAGATTCTTTGTCTTTTTTTTTTTTTTTTG
>NW_007255969.1:240137-261052 GCF_000164805.1 Carlito syrichta | reverse complement strand
AGCTGGAACTACAGGTGCACGCTACCACGCCCAGCTAATTTTTGATTTTATTGTAGAGATGAGGTCTCACCAAGTTGCCCAGGCAGGTCTCGAACCCGTGGGCTCAGGCAATCCACTCACCTCAACCTCCCAAAGTGCTGGGATTACAGGCAGAGCCACCAAGCCCGGCTCAATTCTGTGTCTTAAAAAAGCAAACAACAAACAAAAACCCTTAATGGTAAAGCACAAGCCTTAATGACAAAGTTATAAAACCATAAAGATAAAAGAAATAGACATCTAAGCTATCTGACCAAAGGAAGTACTCAGGATTTCTTTTTTAAATAAGAAATGAGAAAACAAACTTATTGACTAGAACAGAATAATATAGTTCATTGAACATAAGCATTAATGAGGAAAATAGGGGCGTTTGCACAACACCAGATTTTTAATTTCCCTCCTCTGTATTCATTTGATGTTGATCAAAATATACCATTGACTATTTGGTTTGGAAAGAATATGCATGATGCTTTTGCACTATATTCCCTTATGTTTGGGAATAAGTCAAACAACAGAAAACTACGGTAGTTTAGGTTGTGGCCGAATTAAATCGTTAGGTCATGGCTTTCTGTTAGGAAAGGATTGTAGTCTTCGGGAACATCGTTAACAGGGATGAGTAGCAAGTTTCATTTTCTGCAGACACTGCTTGGAGCACCCTGGCAAGCAGAGCTCTGACTAGCTCTGACTCTCTTTTTCAGTTGTGTGACCTTGTCTATATGAATGGGTTCTCTGATGTATGGTGGAGGCGCTTAAGACCTAATGTATCCCCTAACCATCCTGCCATCCACCTTCGAATAAACGTCACCCTTTTGGTGTCTTGTCTGCCTTCCTCGGGTTTCACTCTGGAGCGTGTCAGAGTCTCCTCCCTGCTGCTTTATAGCAGGTGGACCAAGTCTGAGCCAGAGAACTGTGAGGCAGCAGCCACAGCCTGTGGCTATACAGATGTTTCTAGGTGAAATAATCCTGACTTGTTTTCTTATTGAAAGCAGAGGATAAAACGTATTCATTGGTTTTTGCCTTGCAAGTCACTTTTTTTTATGCTGTTGGCGACAGACTGGGTAACTCAGCCCATGGGTTCTTTCCAGACCCGTTGGGATCTGAGGAAGTGAGTTTGTTGGTTGGAATGTTATGTTGAGGCAGAGATTACCTTTATATTCTGCAGTGGGACAGATTTCCAGGACTTGAAGATATTTTGCGTCTGGAAAGGAAACAGGGAAAAAGCTGGTGATCCTTCTTTTTCTGGTGATGTGGACTGAAGCCCACAGCATTTGCCTCTTCCCGTTTTTCATCATCAGGACTCAGGGTGATCAGAGGAGAACAGTGAAAATGCTCAGCTCAAACTTGCCAAGCAAGACATTTAACTCTAACAATCTATTTTTTTTCTTTTAAAACTAGATGAATTTATGATCCCCCTGGACCCCCGATGGAATATGCAGGCTCTGGACATCCTTAGAAACTCAATGGACTTTGACCCTCAAACGGACCAGCCCGAGCAGCTCTTTACCCTCTTAGAGTCAGTTGCAAACAAGTAGGTGAACCTGCTGCTCTGGTCTCAGTGTGCCTTACTGTCTTCACAGGCTATGCCTTTCCTAAGACTCTGACATATGAAAGTTGTGTGTGTTTAGTTTTGTGAACCAGAGAAGGGATGAAGTGTTAGATATAATTGTCTTTATCATAGGGTAGTCATGTTTCTACTGTTTTCTGTTGGGTTTCCAGTAGCTCTTCTCCTTTCACCTGCTCATTCTGACTTGTCTTTCCTTTGTCATCTTTCTGTCCACATCGCTTCCCATCCTCAAATGTTGTAAACATACATGGCAACTGCATGTTAATTCACACACTCACACATAAATTAACATAAATCTCATATAAGCCTGTCTTCTGTCATTCTTTAATGTCTTGTAGAATATTTAAATTGGGCATCAGTATTGCTAAGTTTCAGATATAATTTTATGAGGCATGGTGGCTCATGCCTGTAAATCTCAGTTCCTTCCAAGTTTGGAGTGGGATCCTGTCCTTATAGAAAGTTGAAAAATTCAGCCAATGTGCTGGTGCACACCTGTATTCCTAGCGCCTCGGGAGGCTGAGGGAGGAGGATCACTTGAACCCAGGGGTTTTAGGTTGTAGTGAGCTGTGATCACACCACTGTACTACAGCCTGGTACACAGAGCCAGACCCTGTCCCCGCAAAAAGTAGTAATAGTTTTATAGTTGAAGTATAACATGTTACAGAAAAGTGCATGAAAAAGTAGCCTTTGATTTTTGATAAATGTTTACAAAGTGAGTCTATAAATGTGGTATGGACTTCAGAGGTTGCCTTGTGAATACTGCTTGTCTGCCTCCATAAATTCTGACACCACAGATAATTCTGTATTGGCTATTGATAATGGTTTATGGTGCAGTGTGTCAGGTCGTGGCACAGCAGCAGAGCAAAACCCCACTCTCTCCATCCTTGTGTCCTCTTCTCCCCCTTAGCCAGCAGCACTTTCACCTCCACCTCTCTAGTCCAGAATTTGCAGAGGCAGCAGAGGGATGGCAGGATGAAGGATATACAGTATGGAGAGGATATGATTGAAAAGCATTATTAACTGATGACTGTTGGTTATGTTTTTGAATCTCATTCCAGGACAATCATATATCTTGACCGGGAAAAAAGGACTTTTACTGAAGCGAATTTGGTTTCTGTTGGTGGCAAAAAGCTAAGAAACAGTGTTTTGAGAATGTCCTTTGAATTCCATAAAGGTAAGAACATTTGCCTTTTGTATTCTTCAGCGAAGCATCTAATTCCATAATGTCGCTGAGGTTGAGAGACATATTCAGCAACTGCTCGTCCTTTTTTATCAGTTGGCCTGATTTTATGTTTGTCCTCTTACTCAATAGTAATGACTAACAGTTACTAAACACTTACTCTGGATGGGGTGCTTAACGAAATACTTTTTACATGTCCCTTATCTCACTCGTTGTTGTTGTTTTTTGGGTCAGAGTCTCACTCCCTCGCCCAGGCTGGAGTGCACTGGCTCGCTCACAGCCACCCTAGTGTCGACCCACTGGGCTCAGGCAATCCTTACACCTCAGTCTTCCAAGTAGCCAGAACTACAGGCGCAAACCACCACACCCGGCAAATTTTTGATGTATTGTAGAGACAAGGTCTCACCAAGTTGCCCAGGCTGATCTCAAACCCCTGGGCTCAGGCAGTCCTCTCGCCTTGGCCTCCCAAAGCTCTGGGAATACAGGCTTGAGCCACCAGGCCTGGCATATCTCATTTGTTTTTTTATACCAGACCTATGATGCATGTACTGGTGTTATGAGTGGGGAAAGGAAGGCACAGAGATGTTCAAGGTAACATCTCTAGCAAGTATCAGGGCCACTTGAAAACTAGATTTTTTGGCTCAATATTTACATATTCGTAAGCATTTGTTATAGGAGGGAGCATTTCTTCCATTTTTATTTTTTTATTGGAAAAGATTTCTATGATTGAAACAAAGTTAAATTATGAAAGTATAAAAACTGAAAAAGTCATCCTTGCAGCATCTATTGTTAGTAGTTTCATTTACATCTTCTCATATTTATTTGTGTTAACTATCCATTCAGACAGATATACACTTAGATTTTGTCTTGTACTTAAATAAATACTTGTGTAAAATGTGAATTTTTACTCTAAAATTTGTTTTTCTTTTTTTTTAATTTTAAAATTTTTCCCGGAAGTTTCACATTTTTTGGATATAGTTTGCATTCTTTCATTGTGACATTGATTCCATCAATAACTATACATGCCTCATTTGCCAAGTTTGCTAATATAGGTTGAGCATTCCTAATCTGAAAATTCAAACTCTGAAGTGTTATTGCATGCTGACAAGCTGCCACAAGTGGAAAATTTTATACTTGGCCTCATGTGATGGGTTGTGGTCATAATGCAGTCAAAATTTTGTTTCGTGGAAATGATTATTTAAGATAGTCTGTAAAATTAACTTTAGGCTATGTGTAAAAAGGTATATCACAAATGAGTCTCATATTTAGACTTAGGTTTCTTCCCCAGGATATCTCATTATGTATATGCAGAGATTCCAAAATCTGGGAAAACCTGAAATCTGAAAGACTTCTGATCCCAAGCATGTCAGATAAAAACACTCAGCCTGTAGCAGGCATAGAATTTGCTTTTGCTTCTGACCGTCCATAAATGACCTCTGTACTGGGGATAATGTTAAGTTCCATATTACAGGTTATTTTGAAAATGTTGAAAGATTATTTGAAATCTGATGAAATGTTCTCATTTTATATATGTCAACTCTAAGATCCTGAGAGCTATCACACCCTGCCTCATGAGATTGTGGTCAATCTTGCTGCCTTTTTTGAACTCTGCGATGCACTAATCCTGGTCTGGGTCCAGTCCTCCCAGGGGATAGCATCTGATGCCAGTGTCAAGGAGGTAAGGAACTGTACCTGCTTTTATTTTAAACAACAGGATTTGTCTTGCGTGGTATAAAGATTGTTAGGAATAATACTAACTTCAGCACCATTGTATGTTCAGTACTTGAGAAATTTAACTATTTTAACATTTTAAAATAATATATACACATATTTAAAGTCTTTATGGGGGCGTAATTGACATTATAAACTGCAAATATTTGAAGTGTCTAATATAATACATTTTGACATGTGTGTACCTTTGAAATCATAATCAAGATTTTTGTGATCTATAAATGGAATTATGTAGTAAGTAGAGTCTTTTTTGCCTTTGCTCTTTCAGCACAGTAATCTTGAGATGTGTTCGTGGAGCTTTGTGCATCAGTAGTGCATTCCTTTTTATTGTTGAGTAGTATTCCATTGTATGGTCGACTTCACTTTGTTTATCTGTTCACCCATTGTTGGGTTTTAACAGTTATATTTTATTCACTGAAGTCCTATTAGACATTATTGTCATATGATGGTTAAATGGAGTTTTGAATCCAGGTTATTTTAATAAGTCTACTGAAATAGTGCAGCTGTTCTTAGACTTTTTGGTCTTGGGACCTCTTTGTAATCTTAACAGTTATCATAGATGCCAAAAAGCTTTTGTTTATGTGGCTATGTCTGTCAGTACTTACCTTAGTAGGAACTAAATCTTAGAAACATTTTTTAAAAACTCATGCTTTTGCTTTAAAATGCAGTAGCAAACCTATTTTATATTACTATGAATAACATTCTTAATTAAAAATAGCTATTTTCTAAAATAAAAATTAGTGAGAAGAGCAAACCTGTTTTACATTCCTGTAAGTGTCTTTATGTCTGGCTTCAGAGAAGAAGGCTGGATTTTTGCAGTTTGTTTGGGCTGAGGTTTGTGAGGAAAAACTGCCCTCCCATAATTAGGAGATTGAGGAAGGGAGGAATATTTTAGTAGGCATTTTATATTATTGTGAATATTCTTCCTTGATGACACACCATAAATTCAGCAGTCGTTTTGCAAAAATTATTTGTAGTAGGAAATCTGAAAAAAATAACCACTAAACTTGCCATGTTAAAATCCATTGATGTAGTTTGCACTTTGGATGGACACTTATGCTCGTGTGAGTTTTTAGCTCATATATCGTTAATTTGAAAGATAGTGTTCATTGAGTTGGTACATTTCATCCTTCAATATAAATATATACGAGGTATACTTGTGAAAATCACACAGATCTCATCAGAAAAGCCTTTACTGGGAAGTTGTCAGACTCGCGATTTTCCAAAATTCTGCATTTTGCTTGAAAGCCCGGATTTTATCATTGGCAGCCAGTAGTTGTTTTTCTGGAAGCGACAGGTTCACTTCATTAACTCCCAGTATAATGTTTGCCGAATGCCCAGTCGTAGTTCATCTGCCGGTCTTGCTCTGTGTAAATGCGCTCATGCGAAATAGGTAAATAGCATGCTGTGTCACGAAAAGAGCTTTGATGGACTTCATGGAACCTTTGAAATGAACTACTGATCTAGAGACAGTTTTTCTGGAAAAAGTACATTCTTCAAAGAGCAGTGTTGGAGACGCAGTTGTCTGATTTGCATTAAAAGCTACATTGATGAAAACAGTATGACAGTGTCTAAGGATAGACATCGACCAGTGAGGCCAAAAAGAGAATTCGCACATTGATCCCCCACATATAAAGTCAGGTTTTTTTTTGTTTTTGGGTTTTTTTCCCCCAAATAAGCAAAAGTCATTTAATGGAGAAAAGTAGTCTTTTCAATAAATGGTGACGAAACAATCAGATGTCCATATAGAGTAAAAATGAGTCTTTTTCCCTACCTCATATTATATGTAAGTTACCTCAAAAGAGTGGGACCCAAAAATAAAAAAACTGTCTTGCTTTGTAAGACAGTTGGCAGTTTTTATAAAATGACACCTACATATTACTGTATGGCCCAGTACTTCTGTTTTCTCTGGTAACTGTACTTCAAGAACAAAAAGGAAAGATCTTTGTCTTCTCTGTCATCAATTTCGTGGAAATAGTCCAGTCTAGTCTTAGATCTTTGATGTATGTGTGTTGAGTATTGATTAACACCTACAGTCTGTGTTGTGTCTTTTACTGGGAGATGTTTGTGAGCGGTCTTGGTTTACTTTGTTTTTCTTTTTTGTTTCTTGTTTGTGTGTGTGTGTGTGTGTGTGTGTTCCCTTGTGCCGCCTTGTCTAAGATACTTTGTTTTTAGATCTTTGGTTCTCTGCAATGGTGTGTGTGTGTGTGTGTGTGTGTGTGTGTGTGTGTTTTCTTGTGGCACCTTATCTAAGATACTTTGCTTTTAGATCTTAGGTTCTCTCCGGTGGCGAGACCGGTTTTGGACTGTGGCTGACATCGTAAAAGTGGACGCCCCCGGTCTGGCCCTGCTGGCCCTCCACTGGCACTGGGTTTTAAAACATTTGGTCCACCGGATCCCCCGACTCCTGATGAATCATGAAGACAAGTAAGATTTACATTTAGAGTAATAATGTCAATGATTATAGATAGATGATACTGAGGATAAGAAAGTTTAGAGTGGAAACTGTTCTTTCTTTATCTTGGTTTTTTCCTTGGCATGTTAGTGAATGTATGTGAAGTATTCTTTTACTATCCAGAATTTTCCCCTTTCCTTATTTCTCTTCTTCCTTTGTTCTCCTTTAAAGATACTACAAAGAGGTTCAGACTCTCTCAGAACATATTCAGAATTGTCTAGGGAGTCCAGATGGTGGCTTCACTGGTATAAAGAAGTTGCAGAAGTTCCTGGGGCGACCATTTCCTTTTAAGGTACTCCCGACAGCATGTAGTAGATAGAGATTTGACTCCTTCTGAAGTTCTCCTGGAACTTGGGAACTGATAATGAATTTGCAGACCCAGCTCGTTTGCAAAGCTTTCTCTCAAATACAGTTGTCCCTTGGTGTCCATGGGGAGTTGCTTCTAAAATCTAAGATTACCAAAATCTAAGATTCCTTGAGACCCTTATATAAAATGCCATCATGTTTGCATATAACCTATGCACATCCCCCCCATACTTTAAATCACCTGCAGGTCACTTATAGTGCCTAATACAGTACAAATTCTATGTAAGTTTGGTAGTTATCCTATATTGTTGAGGTAATGATGATAAGTCTTTACATGTTCCGTATATATACAGCCATCCATTTTTTACTCCTGAATGTTTTCAGCCTGGGGTTGGTTGAATCCATCTATGTGGAACCCACAGAAAGGGAAGGCCAACTGTATTCCATGAATACTGTTAACTAATTTGTTAAGTGATGTCATTTTGCTTATTTCCAAGACTCTTAAGGCTGGGTAGAGCTTTAACTTTACTACTGTAAAATCTCCCGAGAATAACAGTAAACAAACCCCTTGTCTTCTAGAAGCATTAAGAAACATCTTAAATTTAGTCTAAGACACGTAGTGGCAGCAAAGAAGACCCACATTTGTACTCTGTAGTTCATTCTCCTGTTTTATTGTTTCAGGACAAGCTGGCAGTGGAGTGTTTTTCACAACTGAAGGTCCTTCACAAAGTCCTTGCCATCAGGGAGCAGATGCCTGCCCTTGGGGAGAATGGATGGCAGGAAGACATCAGTCGTCTCCAAGTGGTTGCTTTTGAGTGGACATTAAAGAAAAGACTCCTACAGGCCTGGGGATTGCTCCTCCGAGCTAATATTCTAGAAGATGTCAACCTAAGTAATGCATTATAGCATTTGGCTAGCTGACACATAACTTCTTCCCTGCAGCCAGTACGGTTTCCCTTAGATTTTTTTTGGTGCGGGGATATAAATTCCATTAAGTGTCATATACAGGACTACACTTGACATCCATTTTGAATACCATCATTAGAGTTGTCAGGTATTGATATTCTTTAAAAGGCGAGACTCTCAAAGCTCAGGTTGGGCATCTCAGTTCTGGTTAACTCGGGTTCAGTTTGCAGCTGCGTTGCTATGTGGGGAATCCAGAGTCTGCACTCTTGATCACTGTGCTCAATGCAGTATGTGTCTTTGCCCAGATGAACTGAAGAATCTTGTGCATGCTCAGTGTTCAGAAGTAAAAGCCAAAGGACTTCCACTTGGTTTTCCGGAGAAGAAGCATGGGGAAGCTTCCTCTTTGTTCCAGCCAGACATTACCTCCATAATCCAACTCTCCAGGAGTGTTCAGTTGTGGCCTGCAATGGAGTACTTGGCTCTGCTTTGGCGATACAAAGTGATGGCTGATTTTACAGCACAGGCTTGTCTGAGAAGGTAGCCCATTCTTTCATTGATTTTCCTTGAGAGAATCTTTTTTCTTGATAAATTATTCTGTGTATCCTATATGTGAAAACAAAACCCAGGCTTGTCTTCAGCGGGGGATGGTTGCTGAAGCAGAAGGAGGTCATTTGAAACTCTGGAAAGCCAAAACTTACTGAGGATTCTTGGCCAGTTTGACTCCACCTTAAAAGTCACTAGGTGTTTTAGCAGTGGAATTGCTCATTGTAAAATAAACACACAGGACAACCGCCTTCTTTCTGGTCCCCTCCCATTGTGGGAACTTTTCTGTCCTCTCAATAAATCCTGCCTTCTCAAAAACAAAACACAAAACAAAACAAAAAAATACACTTTCTGTTCTGCATTGCGCCTTGCCTTTGTAGCAGTTCATTGATACACCGTACCGTACTCCCTCCCTCTTTGTTTTGGAATAGGTCTAGCAAAAATCAACAATCCCAGATAGATGAGGAGATACGTCATCACATTGCATTTTGTCTCAAGCACACACCAGTTGCTCCTCAAGAGCTTCGGGGCTTGTGGTCCTTGCTGCACCTTCAGAAGGTAAAAACCAGAATCAAAAAGAGAAGCCCTCCTTACACCATGAGCTGATTAGATTATCTGTGACAGCTTGGCTGCAGAGCATTCTATTTTTAAATAGAGGTCAGGTCTCACTATGTTGCCCAGGCTTGTCTTGAACTCCTGGGCTCAGGCGATCCTCCTACCTCGGCCTACTAAGGCGTTGGGATTATAGACGTGAGCCGCTGTGCCTGGCAAGACATTTCCTTTTTCCTTGGCTTTCCTTCCCCCTCCCCCACTCCCCTGTGCATCCCTCCTTCCCCTTCATCTCTGTTGCCCAGGCTGGAGTGCAGTGGCATACCACAGCCACTGCAGCCTCAACCTGCTGGACTCAGGCGATCCTTCCGCCTCAACCTTCTGGTGGCTGGGATTACAGGCATGCACCACCACACCCAGCTAATTTTTTGATTTATTGTATAGATGCGATCTTGCCAAGTTGCCCAGGCTGGTCTCAAAACCCCAGGCTCAGGCAATCTGCTTGCCTCCGTCTCCCAAAGTACTGGAATTACAGGCGTGAGCCACTGGGCCCAGCCAAGAACATTTTTTTAATTCCCAAAATTCCATGTTGCAAACCCCATTTTTGTTTGAGTTACCTTTAAAAGGAGAGAATTTTGAATGTTCTTTTGCAGTAACTATGAGGGTACATTATGACTCTTATCACAGGAATGTTCACTTGGTTTCTGGTTAGGGGAGATGGAATCATTTGCTTTTTAAAATTTCTCGTTGCTCAGTAATGTATTTCAAGAGTATTTTTACTCTTCCCCTTGAATAGTGAATATGAATGCTGATAAAGTCTAGTTAATAGAATCTCAGTAGTACCACCTTAGCAATTTTAATAATGTCTTATCTCTTGTACTGATGTTATAATTGTGTGAATTGTATTACTTACACTTTCTAATGCAGCCTCATAAAAGTAGATCTCATAGTTTTAAAAAATTGTCAAGATGTTCTGTGCCTTGACGAAGATGATTGGGGTGGCAGAGAATCTGGAAAATTAGGATTAAGATCTTTAAACCCATGTTAGCTTAGATGAGACTTGGAAGAAAGAGACCTGCTAACTTAATTTATGGAGTCTTTCTCAAGTATTCTCTTATTTAATTATTATTTTATCTCTAGGTGTCTACTGATGAAATGCTGTCTCTGTGGTCCGAGTTACTTAATTCCATGTTTATGTCTTTCTGGAGCAGTACTGTGACCACAAATCCAGAGTACTGGCTCATGTGGAGCCCTCTGCCTGGCATACAGCAGAGGGAGGTGCCCAAGTCCCTTTTGGACTCCACATTGAAGGTTTGTTGGCCTAAAATCATAAAAAATGTTGATAGTGGGAATATAGTTTCTCGGTGGAGCTAGCTGTAAACAGTTATTCCTAGCATGGAGTAGTGACTAAACAGGTGATTGGAATACTTTATTTTCTATAGGATCTTAGTAAGTGCGTTGTTAATAAAAGTGTCCCATCTTAAATGATTTGTGAAATTCTGTGATAAGGAAAAAAAAGTTTTATGTGTGGATATATAATATAGAATTCATTACAAATAATCACTTTTTTGCTCTGCATCCTTCTGTTTACATAATTTTTATATTAAATACTTATGCAAACAAAAATGAGCACACATATATGTCATGGAAATGTATACATACCATGCCAAGTTATTTTTTAAGTCATTCTATTTTACTGCTATGCCAAGCTTTCTTCTAATCACTTTTTATTATAAAGTGTTGAGGTTTCTTGCCTTTTACCCTGTTTCTCTGCAAGCTGCATTGACTGTCCTTGTGTAAATATTTATCTGTCTGATTATTTCTATGAGTAAGGTATTAGAAGTAAATCCTTGATCAGAGTTAAAACAAATTATCGCTATTACCAGACTGGGAGGGTGGTTATTGCTTTTTACTTTTTAACCACGTGAGGCACTCATGAAGAGGGAGGTCCAGAAGCCCTGGATGACCATAGAAAGGTTTATTAGGACCAGAGCATTGTAACCTGTCATTGTGGGAGGATCTGGTTTCCCAAATGCTTACCGCACTGGGGATTGCCAGCACCCTTAATTGTCGCCAGTTGTACAGTTTTAAAAACCTCATTTTAATTTGTACCTCTCTGATTATTTTTAAGCTCTTTTTATATATTAAGATGATATATCTTTTAAGATTATTATTATGTTCTCTTTGTATATTATGGATGTTAAATTCTTTCCCAACATATAATTGGAAGTGTATTTCTAGTTATCTGTTGTCTTTCAAGTTTGATTATTTTCTTATGTCATAGAGATTTGTAATTTTTTTTCTCAAATACAGAATTCCATTTTACTTTCTGGCTTTAGTAGCATGTTTTTAAAAGTCTTTCTTGACTATCCAAAGTGTTAAACTATTTTCCCATATTTCTTCCTAAGTTTTTATCGATGCAAATGTTTCCTATAGATCGAAAAGAAGTGCATAGCACCGTTTTTACTAATTCATTCTTTCCACTCTCATCTGAAATGATACTTTTATTGTATGCATTATTTTCACAAATGTTGATGGATTTATTTGGACTTGATTCTGTTCTGTTGCTCTATCAAAATCGATTTATTTATTGCAGAACATCTCTCAAAGCTTGTGGCCCCCTTAAGAGTTGTGTGGAGCATACAGAGTTGCCAGTCATATGTGTTTGGCCACTTAACCCCTTGCTGTGGGCAGCTATTGCTCTGTCCCAGATTAATGATCAAGGAGCACAGGCCAGCCAGTTTTGTCCCTGGCTCTTACGTTTGTCTTCTCATGCCTTTCCTTGCTTGTGCATGGGCTGTCGTCCTCCTGCAGTGTGCCCTTGTCCCCTGCAAGAGTGGTCTCCTTACATCCTAGGTTTGAGGGTTTTCTCGTGCGTTCCTGGAGCACCCACTGCTCCTCATTTCCTAGAGAATGAAGTCCACCTTCCTTTAAGTCATACCAATACCCAGCCCATTCTGCCTTTCTGGTTTCATGGCTGGCTGATGCTTGCTACCCGTTCCAAGCAACCAGAGTCTTCCTTTTCTTATTCTGTCTTCTCTCTAAGGGGCCCTAATGCTGCTTGTTGAAATTGTTTCAGCTAGTTTTTAGAAGTCACTTGACTCTTCTCTTGTCCTTCAGGGCCCTGGCAGTCTCAGTAGACCCATGTTCTCTATGTGCTGCTTTGAAGTCTTGACCAGCAGCTGCAGGGCAAGTCCCTGGGATGTGAGTGGCCTCCCGCTCCTGTCTTCCTCCCATGTCACCCTGGGAGAGTGGGCTGAGAGAGCCCTGCAGCTTCAGGACATCACCTCGGTGCTGTGGACCAACATGGCTGTCCCTTCTGTAGCAGAGTTCAGGTATTTTCTCCCCCGGGAGTGGACCGTGGAGCTCCTGTCTTGTCTGCAGAGTGTACAGCAGGGATCCAGTCAGAACTTGCTTTTGTAGTGGCCAGTTCTGGTGGGAGAAGGCAGAGGTGTTTTCTGTCTGGACCAGCGTGTTTCCAGGCCACCACGAAGCTGGTCGGTTCCTCTGACAGTGTAGAGCATATCGTGATCGAGAGGCTGATGCTTAGTAAACCTTAGGAGATGATGTGAGAACAGAAGTTCACTTCATGTGTTGACAGTGATTCTGCGGTGGCCATTTCTTGACAGTGATAGTGTATTGGAAGGAATGTTGTTTGATACAGAGTGAGCCCTTGAGTGCTTCCTTGTCGTCCCCACAGACGCACAGACGCCCGGCTCCAGGGGCTGGTGCTGTGCCGGCACCTGGCAGGCCTAGCAGAGCTGCTCCCCGAGCCCCGACGACAGGAGTACATGCAGAACTGTGAGCAGCTGCTGCTTGGGAACAGCCAGGCCTTCCAGCACGTGGGCCAGACTCTTGGAGACATGCTCAGCCAGGAAGTGCTGCCCAAGGAACTGCTCTGCCTCTTGCTTACCTCCCTGCGCCTCTTTTTTGGGGAAGTAGAAACTAAGAGGAACCTGCCTGAGCTGGCCCGGCAGGGGAGCCTCTGGGTGAGCCTGGGCTTGCTCCAGATTCAGACGTGGCTTCCCCAGACGCGCTTTGACCCTGCAGTGAAGAGGGAATATAAGCTCAAGTACGCCAAGGAAGAGGTACCGGAGGCGAGAGTTTGGAGCATGGCTCTTTCCCTGGCTTGCTGAATGTGCTTTGTGTGTTATTCCTTTTACTCCCTTTTGGATGCTCAATCTTCAAAAGGATGGTACTGCATAGGCTGCCTTGTGACTTCCCAGGAGTCTGTTTAGAGAGTCCTCTGACTAGGCCCAGGCTCTGGTAGGGGTCCTCCCTAAGGTGCTGTGTATCTGCCAGTAAGGGCAGTGGGCATTGACAGAAATAGTGGTTTCCCTCACCATCCAGACCATCTGTACGGAACTAAGCTTTAGATGTTTGGGTTTGAATAACTTCTTTAGGTAGATATCGTTTCCCTGTTCACTAGGAATTTTGAACTTCTGGTGTTTGTTATCTAAGACTCAGGAAACAAGTGTATTTAGATAATATATGGTATCCCTTGCTATTTGAACTTCTAATTATTTTCAAGAATCAAATACCTTTATAGCAATACACTGATACTATATTTTGAAGAAGGAAAATTAATCCTAGTTGGGGGTGAAGGCTAAGCTGCTGTAGCAAAGAGACTTAAAAGTTTGTGGTGTGCCTGGCATGATGGCTCAAGCCTGTAATCCCAGCACTTTGGGAGGCCAAGGCGAGTGGATTGCCTGAGTCCAGAGGTTCAAGACCATCCTGGGCAACTTGGTGAGACCTCATCGCTATAATAAATAATAAAACGCTCTACTTGGAAGGCTGAGGCAGAAGGATCGCCTGAGCCCAGTAGGTCAAGGCTGTGGTGGCGATGAGTGTGCTGCTGCATTCTAGCCTGGGTGGCAGAGTGAGACTCCCACTCTTAAGGAAAAAAAAATGTTAGTGGTATAAATAGCATCATTCTTTGTCACCTACCTAAACGGCTCGGATGTGAGTTAATAGGCAGAGGCCCGGTTCCTTCCCTGTTATTGCTCTGCCCACCCCCAGGTGTTGTCCTCATGTGCATCACTGTAGGTGGAACACAGGCCAGGTTCTGTCTTTTCTATCAGTTACACCAACTGCAGTGCGAATGGAAGACACGAAATCTGTCATCCCAGCTACAGACTGGAAGAGACCTGGAAGATGAAGTCAATGTCAGTTATTCTCATCCTCACATCAGGTAATGCAGCAGAGTGATGATTTATGTTGGCTGTTATTGATGCTTTTTGAAGAAGACATTATGAAGTTGACCTTTGCGGTATAATTACAGTGTTACTTAGAGGTGATAATATACACCTGAACTATATTAGCCGTGTGGTCCCAGAGCCTTGGTTTCAATCAGGAAAAATACATGCTCTGAAGGGAGGGGGAGAATATTCAAGGTGTGTAGTCACATGGGGCTAAGATGGTTGAAGCCAAAACTTCATCTCAACTTAGAAGAAGTAGAGTAAGATGCTGTGCACTGTATTTCTCTGCTATTCTAGGCTGTAGATCTGTTACCTTAATAAATACAGTATAGGTTGGGAATGCCTTATCTGAAATGCTTGGGACCAGAAGTATTTTGAGTTTCAGATTTTGGAATCTTTGCATTATGCTAGTTGAGCAGCCCAAATCTGAAAATCTGACATCCAAAATGCTACGATGAGCCTTTCCTTTGAGTATCATGTTGGCACTCAGAAACTTTAGATTTGGGATTTGGGATGCTCAACCTGAGTAGTATAATAGATTCTGAGTTCTGGTCCAATTCCTGACCTTTGACTTTAGGTGTTGGGTAGATCACTTAGTGCCTTTAAACCTCAGTGTCCACGTCAGTGTGAGAAGGATAATTGTAGGTGCTTCCGTGAGTCGTGGTGAGTCTCCAATGAGCTATGTGTCTAAAGCACCAATATGAGTGACACATAGTAAGTGCGCTCTGTAAATGTACATTTTCATCATCGTCAACATTATCATCATATTTTCTCAGCAGCTGGTATTTATTCCGTTTTTCCTAGTTGAGGAATCCACTGCTCTTCTTCTGACAGAATTTGCATGTTGTGCTAATTTGCCTTCAGGTTGCTTCGCCAAAGCATCAGTCATCTGGAGGGTGTAACCTGCAGCCTGTTGAAGAAGCAGGCCTTCAGACCCCCGCTGCCTGCCTACGAGACCCTGCTGCAGGAGATCCACCACTACGTCACCAGCATCGCCAAGGCTCCTGCTGTTCAGGATCTGCTTGAACGGCTCTTGCAGGCCCTCCCCATGGATGGGCCGCGGTCTGCCCAAGTCGCCCAGAGCCTTCTAAAGGAGGAGGCTTCTTGGCAGCAGTCGCACCACCAGTTCAGGAAGCGGCTGGCCGAGGAGTACGCGCTGTACCCAGACACAGTGACCCCGCTGCAGGCGTCCATCTTGCAATTGCAGCATGGCATGAGGCTGGTGGCCGCTGAGGTCCATGTCTCCCTCCACAGCACTGTGGTCTGTGCAGATAGGCTGGGCGCTCTGGCCGTGGCCTTGCTGGCGTTCCCGTCGGTGGGCCCCAGCTTCCCCACCTACTATGCTCATGCAGATGCTCTGTGCTCAGCGAAGTCAGAGGAGGCTCTGCGAGGCCTGGGGAAGCTGGCCCTCAAGCGGCCAGGAGGAAAGGGGCCGGAAGACAAGAGCCCGCAAGCCTGCCCCGCCCGGGAACAGCTGCTACTGAACGCCCTCCTCTACCTGCGCTCCCACGTGATGTGCAAGGGAGAGCTGGACCAGAGGGCCCTGCAGCTCTTCAGACATGTGTGTCAGGTGAGCCTTCACTGGGAGGCGCTGCCTGCAGGGCATTTGCCTGCCCAGGAGATGTGAGTCGGTGTGGCTGGGGCGTGGGCTGTCTATTGTCCGTTCCCTTCCTTTCTTCGTTTAGCTACTAGGTTTTGGGACCTTTGCCCCGTTTTTAAGAGATGAAACACATGAGTGACAAGCAGATATTTTTTCCTAGTTTGTCAGCTATCTTTTGACTTTGTTTATGATGATTTTGCCATGTAATTGTGTCAGCCTATGTTTATATCATTCCTCATTAACAAAAACAGTTTGTTCTCATTCTAGACAAGGAAGAGAATAGATGTCAACAAGAATTTCTAATGATCTTACGATTCAAGCTGTGTAAACTCTGTTACTTGATTGTGCATCCCATTTTAGACTGGTTCTGTATATGTACACATTTATCTGTAGATGTGTATCTATGACACTCTGAATTCTTAAATTTGTCTCAGTGGTTTACCAATTATTTTTAGTAGTAGCACCTTGTGAGAAATACAGATCTTAGCATAGTGACCAAGTGTTTAACAGAAAAAAGAGCTGTTCTTGTCAAAGTTAGTTCTAATCTCCTGCGTGGCCCTTGAGACTGTCCTGAAATTGCTAGAGCTCTATAGAATGTACAACAACAAACGACTCATAAAATTCCTTCTATTTTATAACTTGTTTTTAAAACTTAACATATAGTTACTATTTTCCCATAATTATGTATTTTTCGTCTGCATCATATTCATACTTAGTGAATATCAAGTTTTCTATTGCATGATTGCATGTTTTTGCCATTGGTAATTTGGATAGTAAGTAACTTAGTAACTAATTTCCTATTATTGAACATTTATTTGTAATTAATGTATTATTTTGAAAGTACAGAGAAAAAAACAGTGCCATAGTAAGTAGTTTTATGGCTATGTCTTTGGCTATAAATTATAGAGATCAGAATTGCTGGGACAAAGATGAAACACACTTCTTAGGCTTTTAATCAAATAACCTTCCTGGATGGGGGGGTGCTTATTTCCTCAACTCTTAGCAATGCAGGATGATTTATCATTTTTGCCAAGTAAGGACCTAAATCTTGGAGGCAGTCAGAAATTCAAGACGTGTTTGGTAAGACACAGTCCAGTTTTACCTAACTGGTGCCCTTTGCCCTCCCAGCTCCAGTCTAAGTTTTCCTTTCCTGAAGCCCTGGGCCAGCTCCATTAGGTGCCAGCCAAGGGCATTCTGAATCCCAGCCCCTCATAGCTGACCCTGAGTATATTAGCTCCTGACAGGAAGTACCCATTAGCTGTGCTGTAGCAGACTTCGCTGCACCTTCGGAATTGTAATAACACAGCAACGAGGAACTTAGGAAACCATGGTTTTGTTAACCTTTTGCTCTCTATTCTGGAATCTAGTTTCTGTGGAAGTTGGCCTTCATTTTCGTGAGAAGCCGAGAGGCAGCAAATCTAGGCTTGCTCACAGCGAGTGCCTCAGCAAATGCAGAGCACTTCCTTTTCTTTGTGTGACTTTTTAGGAAGTCATCAATGAGTGGGATGAGCAGGAACGCCTGGCCCAAGAAAAGGCCGAGCAGGAAAGCAGCCTGTACAGGCACAGGAGCAGGAACTCCAGGGTGGCTCTGAGTGAGGAAGAGGAGGAGGAACAGGAATTCAGAAGACAGTTCCCCCTGCATGAAAAGGTAGGGCAGTGGTGGCGGGTTGGTTTTTGGGTGAATTCCCTTGGTGCCAGGCACTTTGCCTCCGAGTGACTTTGGCATCTGTTTAATATCTAATTGCAGACGTAAGCCACTTTCCCAACCATTCACACTCCTTTCCCCCTCATCCTTTTAGTCTGAGTAGTAGTGCCAGATTCTGAGTTTTAAATATTGACTGCCTCTGCTGCTGTTTTCAGGACTTCGCAGATATGCTGGGACAACCAACACTAGAGGAGAACAAAGGAACTTCAGATGGGCGAGAGGAGGAAACAGCCTCAGGTCCAGCTCTCCTCTCCCAGAGTTCCATGCAGGCGGTGATGCTGTTACACCAGCAGCTGTGCCTCAGCTTTGCTCGATCCCTCTGGTACCAGCAGACTTCGCCACCGCACGAGGCAGAGCATTACCTCAGCCTGCTTCTGTCTTGCTACCAGACTGGAGCATCTCTTGTGACATACTTCTACCCCCTGATGGGTATGGTCGTGTACTGTTGCTATGTCCCTTGGGAAATTGAAACAAGTAAATGAAATCACTTCTGGAACAATTAAAATCACAAATTCTGTTTTCGTTAACTCCTTATTGATAAAGCTTTGTTAGCCTAAAGAACTTAAGCTAATTAATTCAAATTAAGCTAAATTAATTCAAAATAATGTATTTAGAGTTCTGCAATAAGATGGATTTTCATTGTTTGGATCTCTTTATGAGAGGGGATTAAGAAAATAAGGATTTGGGTTTGATGTAAATGTCATTGTCCATCCTCCCCCCCCCCCAGCATTATTTCTAAGTTGTCTCTAATAGTGCTTTTCAAAGGAAATAATGTATCCTTGGGAGCAACCTGGGAAGTCAGAAGTATATCTCCCTGAATGTGGTTTGGCAGCAGTTGGTTTGATGCAGTTACCTATATGACCTTGTGAATTATTTCATACAAGTAGAAAAGAGGCTTTACATTTCCTTTCTTCTTACCAAGTACAGCTAAAAAAAAACCTGGGAATTTGGATGCCTCAAATTCAACTCTGCACCCTCTTGTTTACAACTAGACAGTATCTGACTTCCTCTGTGTATTCCAGAAACTTGAGAGCTTTTGGTAGTGACTGCAGTATTAGGATCATGAATTTGTAGGCCAGTGTTGCTTTGGGCAAAATGGCATTGAAATAGCTGTTTTGTTTGTCCCAATAAGTTCATTGTTTCAGACGTCTTTAACATGTTGACAGATGAGCTTACTGAGTGCACTTATTTCACCGTGATGTTTGTTGCTCGCTTCACAGGAGTTGAGCTGAATGACCGACTCTTGGGCAGCCAGCTTTTGGCCTGCGCCCTCTCCCATAACACTCTCTTTGGGGAGGCGACTGAGGACCTGATGCTGAAGCCTGATGGGCCCTATGATTTCTACCAGCACCCCAATGTTCAAGAAGCACGCCAGTGTCAACCTGTGCTGCAGGGTTTCTCAGAGGCTGTCAGTCAGTTGCTGCAGGACTGGCCAGAACATCCAGCGCTTGAGCAGGTAGGGCAGCTGGTGAGGAAGGAATGGATACTCAAGGACCGAATCTGCACTGAGGACGAGACCTTGTGTATCTCGGGGCACTCGCTCCTACGTTGGTACATACAAACAAAGGTTTAAAGAACCACAGTTCAGTGGGACACTCCTCACTAACTGCGGAGTGAACATACCTGTTCTGTGTTGCTGTTGGATAAATGATATTTTAGGATTCTACCAAGTTCATTTGTTAGGGGTTACTGACCACATATTAAAATACTACCATGTTGCTCTGTTGGTTCAAACTCATACTACCAAGGGCTTCATGGTTTTCTTAAATGTATTAGACTAGGCCTTGCTTTTTAAGATGGGCAGTTTTAATTGCTCTGTGGCTTTCAGCCAGTTTTATAACTTACTGCAGAAAGTACTAAGAGTAATTATCTTATTAGGCTTGATCTTATTTCCAGAGTAATGTAGCAGACAAAGTGCTTATCTCAGCCAGAATCCACAGCCCTGGAAGTTTGTACCCATGGTTTTTAGAGGTGCTTTTGAAGTGGGAGACGGGGTGACATTTTGGTCTTGCCTCTTTTCACTACCCTGTGACTTTAGGTCACTGATGTTTGTGCTACGCTGTCCACATCTTTTTTTCTTCAGCTGCTGGTTGTCATGGGCAGAATTCGTGGTTTCCCACTTTCCAGTCCCATCTCAAAGTTCCTGAATGGCCTAGAGATCCTGCTGGCAAAGGCACAGGTAATATAATTCCTTTTCCTTGTTTTGGTTTGTAGTCAGTTGACAAAAGATGTAGCTTGTTTGGGTTTGTTAGTCAATTTACAAAAGATGTAGCTTGTGGCACCTATGTTGTTGGAGGAACAGAAGGTTATAGTTTGGACTGGAGAAAGGGAAGCATCTTTGGTTTTCCTGGCATGGGGGGAGATCGCTGCAAGGGAGGTGGTTGCACCATGGTAAAGTGAGCTGTCTTGCCTGTTTTCGAGAGTGGGATGCAGTGTTTGCTGGTAACGAGAGCCCACTCTTCCAGAACTTCCAGGTGGGCTTCAGTCCACACATTCTCCCCCTCAATCCCCTCACTGCCCCCAGTGTAGCTGGTGCTTCTCCCTTTAACAAGGTAGCCGGTGCCACGTGTCTTCGATCAAGGTCAGATGGCTGACGGCAGGAATTCAGGCTCTAGTCTCCAAGCCCTGTGCTTTTTGCCTGCCTCCCAGCTTGGCTTTGCTGGAGCTCTGTCACATGACCAGAAAGAACTTGACGCTAAATGCGCTATTTATAAATTAATGATGCTGTTGGTAAAGGTTGTTTGAAGGCCTGGTAGTCTTCACTCAGGAAAAGTCCAAGATGTTCTTGAAGGAGGAATGTTTAAGGGATTTAATGATGGGCACGATAAATTTTGTTTCTTTAGGATTGGGAGGAAAATGCAAGCCGAGCTCTCTCTCTGCGAAAACATCTTGATTTGGTCAGCGAGATGATCATTCGGTGGCGTAAACTGGAGCTGAAGTAAGTGACTCTCCTGAACTTATGTCATCAGGACTTTTGGTTTTTTGGTAGTTTGAGCTTCTTCAGGGTTTATGTAGTATGGTAGTTACAGATGTGCTTTTCACTCATTAGTCACAGAGCTTAAAGCAGGGCATTAAAATGACCTTAATTCATACAGGCCAGACAACAGCGTGAATTTTTTTTTTTTTTTTTTTTTTTTGGGGT
>NW_007255969.1:221147-240117 GCF_000164805.1 Carlito syrichta | reverse complement strand
TGGAGTCAGAGTCTCACTCTGTTGCCGAACCACAGTGGCATGCTCATGGCAGCCTTGATCTGCTGAGCTCAGGTGATCCTTCCACTTCATCCTTTTAAGTAGCTGGGACTACAGGCACGTACCACCATGCCCAGCTAATTTTTTGATTTATTATAGAGACAAGATCTCGCCAGGTTCCCAGACTGGTCTCGAACTCCTGGGCTCAGGCAGTCTTCTCGCCTCAGCCTCCCAAAGTGCTGGGATTACAGGTGTGAACCACACTCCTGGCAACAGCATGCATTCTTGAGGCAGCACATTGGGTGGCCTCTCTTTCTACACTTGGGAGCAGAGAGCAGTGAGCACTTAGCTTCAGTGAGTTCAAACAGGTTTCCCTAAATGCCTTCTTGTTTTCTGTGATGTTTCAGCTGCTGGTCTATGAGTTTGGATAATACCATGAAGCGCCACACTGAGAAATCGACCAAGCACTGGTTCTCCATCTATCAGATGCTTGAGAAGCACATGCAAGAACAAACCGAGGAGCAGGAAGGTAGTGCTGGGCAGCACACTGCCTGCATGTGTGGAGGTGCCCAGCCGAATGAGTGCTGCAGACTGTAGCAGCTATCTGTTCTCACTCCCTCAGCCCCCACTTTCACTCTGAGAAGTTAGCCAGGAAAGCTGTGTAGTGCTTGTCTCACTGAGGGAGTAAACTGGAAGTCAGAGAGGTTTATGTGACTTTTCCAGAGTCTAGAGAACCAGTCATACGCTAAGGTCCTCTTCTCTGTGCCCATGAAACAAGTCTTTCTTGGTAGATAGTAGTAATCAGCACACTTGAGTTGAAGATGTTTCATTTCATACTCATGGCAAGCACCTTATACTTCAATTCCATAATTTGCTGGAACTGCATTTAAGACATATCTGTGTGCAGCAGTTACTTGTAAATCAGCTTAGAAGTTAGTTATGGTGTCTGGGTGCATTGGCTTATATGCCTGTAATCCTAGCAGTTTGGGAGGCTGAGGCAGGAGGTTGCTGAGCTCAGGAGTTTGAGACAAACCTAAGCAACACAGTGAGACCTTGTCTCTACAAAAAAAAAAAAATTATGCAAGCGTGGTGACACGTGCCTATGGGCCATGCTACTTGGGAGGCTGAGGCAGGAGGATCGCCTGAGCCCAGGATGTTGAGGCTGCAGTAAGCTGTGATCGTTCTACTGCACTCCAGCCTGGGTGACAGAGTGAGACCCCAACTCAAACAAATACAAAAGGAAGTTAACTGTGGTCCTTGCTTGAAAGCCTTGTTTTGCTTATGGTTTCCGCCTGATGCCCGTCCCTTTGTGTATCCCATAGTGGACTGCACACACGTTAGGAGTAGGGAGTGATGGTTGAAAGCACATGTATATTTTCCTTTTTGACTCTCTAAAGATGACAAACAGATGACCTTGATGTTGCTGGTCAGCACATTACAAGCATTTATTGAGGGGTCCTCGCTGGGAGAATTCCACGTACGACTTCAGATGTTACTGGTTTTCCATTGTCATGTCTTGCTGATGCCACAAGCGGAAGGAAAGGGTGAGGATTTTTTTTTTCCTTTTCACTGCAGTGTTCAAATGGGTTAGGTTTTGAATTCTCCACAGGAGACAGTTGTCTTGTTGCACACCAGGTTTTAAGCAAGACACTTGGAGTCATTTTTAGCTTTAATGTGATTCATGTTAGCTATAGAGAAAAACGTCCAAAGTAAGGTGCAGACTGGTTATAAGCGGAGCACTGACTCGTGAGCTCTGGCCAAAGTAATTGCTGGATGGAGCGAGCTCTCAGGCCTGGCGTGTTGAGGCAACTCCTCTCTGTCTAGACGCTGTAAATGTCCTGCTAAGCTGCTGCTTGATCCAGGCCATTATTAGCTTCTTTGATCTAGTAAAGCACTGCCACATATCAAGGAACTGCACATAAAACTGCTGCTGTTAGTTACCATCTCTGACCACAGCAGTTGAGATCAAAATCTCCCGACAAGATGAGTATAGTTTGGCCATGGATGAGCATTTGGGTGAACTGCTTCATGTGCCATCTCTTAAAACAAGGATGGTATTTGCCAATTTTACAGTAAGATTAGACAGAATTTGAACTTATGGTTTTAGCGGAATCTCTGAGTTCATCATCTTCAAGAACAAAATATAAAAAACATCCGTTAGAAGCAGACGTGAAAAGTAGAGGAGTATTAACCTCCTGCATCTCTGAGGACTGTGAACTCAGACCAGCTCCCTAAATAACCACCTGTGAGACGTCCTGTAACCTCGTGGCACACAGATAGGAAGGGTCATCTCTGAAATGTGAAGCCCACAGGCGGCGCCAGTAGCACATGCAGCAAGTGTGGTGTTTTTGTTTCCTTTTCATTTCTTCCAGATTCACTTTGCAGTGTTCTATGGAATTTGTACCATTATTACAAGCAATTCTTTGACCGGGTCCAGGCCAAAATTGTGGAACTTCGTTCCCCCCTAGAAAAAGAACTTAAAGTAAGATGAACAGCTGTCACGCTCACTCTTGGGAGAACAAAATCAGATTCTTTTCCTTAGCGCAACAGTGAGGCAGGGGCTAAGGGGAATGGAGGTGAGCCCTGCCACCGCTAGGTAGGATGGCCAGATGTACATTCTGCGTCATTGGCACCCCTGCTGACCTGGCCAGGTGTGTGAGGGGTCCGTGGAGTGGCCCTGTCAGAGGCTCCTCAGATGCCACCGAAGTCCGTTGTGCTCATCTGGTCTTGCCCAGGCTCATCTCCCCCCTCAGCGGTGCACCGTGCTGTGTTGGTCTGTGCACCACTGTAGCACCTTGGAACAGAGGGCCCTCTCTTTTTGACACTCAGTGGTTTTGGAACCAAGCCTTGTGCAGGGGACACGACTAATGTGGTGATTTGTAAGCTGGAGTACATATTGAGTGACCGATTGATTATAGCAACACTGCTTTTTATCTCTTTGAGACCAACATACGGTTCAGTTTTTTAGACTTATTTAACTTGACCAGTGACACAGTCCTGTGTTTGGGATGGAGTGGGCTCTGGTCTTTGGCAAATAGTAAAAAAACAGAATGACACTCGCTTGTTAAAGCCATTTCTTGAGTTTCATTTATCTTACAGGAATTTGTTAAGATTTCCAAGTGGAATGATGTCAGCTTCTGGTCCATTAAACAGTCTGTGGAAAAGACACACAGGTAATTCTGAACTGGGGGCAACTGTCATTCAGAATTTTATGTGAAAGGGAACAAGACTACATAGTTACCATAGCCTGACTTCATAGAAATACCTTGAACTTCTGAGGGGAGAAAAAAGCCAAAATCCCACCGGCTTATTTTAGTGTGACTTTCTAACACCACCCCTTGTCACGCAGGCCAGAGTGGACCTCTAGGAGGCCTTAGCTTGCCTTGAAACTCAGCAGGCTGTGGCTCCAGTCTTCTGCCACCTTCTAGCTCTTTACTTTGAGCAAAGCAATCCCACCCCTCCTGGGTTCAGTTTTCTCTTCTAGAAAAGGAGGATGACAACCTACTGTATTTTTTCCCTTAAGGAAAGAAAATGACTGAATATCTAAGGAGATTGTTGTATACAAAAAGTACAGGTTATGAAGTTACATGTATATGCATTATAATGTATTTTTTGCATTTCTTCATTTGCCAATCTGGTTTTTTTTCCTTATCTCTCTCATCCCCTGGCGTCAGGACCCTTTTTAAATTCATGAAGAAGTTTGAAGCTGTCCTGAGTGAACCCTGCCGGTCATCCCTGGTGGAGAGTGACAAGGAAGAACGGCCTGACTTTTTATCCAGGCCGACTGATGCAGCTGCGAGTGAGGCGTCTCCTGTTCAGAGTCTGATCAGAGTGCTGAGGGAGACCCTGTTAGCTCGGCCAGTGGTTGCGCAGGTGGTAACCCATGGGAGAGTGCTTGCTTATTCCCCCAGCCAGTCAAGTGGGCTCTGTGTTTAACGTACTAGGGGTGTCCTGGGTACCAGACAAGGAAATGCACTTGAAATCTTGTTCTTTGGACATTTATATTTGTTTGCCTGACCCCACTGAAGACTAGGGCCAAAAACCCATAGATCCTGCTGCTAAAAGTTCACTGTCAGCCTGTGGGGAATAACTGTTGTGTTCACCTATGAACACTGCATCTACCTGTGATGGGAGACTCGAGCGTCAGCTTAAGGACGCGCCATCAGAGCTGCCCGTGGGCGCATGAGGAAGCGGCTGCTCAGGGCGAATGTATGTTGGCTTATTGTGAGTGCCATTCGCTGTGGTGTAGGCGCTCCTGTCACAGCCAGTTTCAGGCGCCAGCAGTTAAGATTGACTTGCAGAGCTCCTGAAGGCCAGCAGAGATGGGTCTTGTAGTCAGCACATCTGCTCTAGAATGGCGACTTCTGCTTCGTGTCTTAGGGTGTGGGAAGCTCCAGGATTGTGTATACTCAAGAGAGTCATTGCTCTTACCTTCTTACTGACCTTCCCCCCTGGGGCTCACAGAGTTGGTAATGGAAAGTCCTCGAGCTGTTTTTAATATTTTAGTAGTTAAAAATGCATAATAGGAACTGAGCATAAAGCCATCATGTGGCTGCACAGATACAATATGGCTCCCAAATTTATTTTCTTTTGACGTATTTGTCGGCTCACTGCTTTGGTCGTTCTGATGAAAAATTTTGATTTGCTGATGATGATAGCATAGGAATGTCAGGTATTCTTCAGAAGAAAGTGTAACAGACATATGCCTCCAATGGACAAAGGCTCTTTTGTTCATTTCACATCTAAATCCCTGATTGTGAACCGTTCGTCAGGAACTGGAGGGTGGGGGCAGAGGGCAGTAGCAGTGGGACTGGGTGGCCCCGTTTGCTGGCCGGGTGCCTGGGCAGCACGGTATGGCCCCGCACCTTGAGGGCAGCAGCTCCATCCCTTGTCGGGTCGGGGCTGTGCGTGGGCCGGCTCTGGAGTCTGCTCATGCGGCGTAAAAGCACTGCTGGAGGTGGGGTGCTTCTGTGACAGTCTCATGGAGCGGTGGTAGGATTTTCTAGATATCTGTGGTGTGTCTGTTTTAATTTTAGGAGGCTACATTTGTTCTCATGAAACTTCTGAGATGGTGATAATTTAGTACTTGCTAAGCGGGGGGTGTTGGGGGCAGTTCAGTCTAGCACCTGTGCAGGTCAGAACTGTTGCTGTCATCCTGAGCAGCGAGACTGACCTGAGCTCTGCCTCGCAGGCCACAGTTCCAGAACAACATCAAGGTGCTGCTCTTCCCCCCTTGGAAGGGGAGCTTGTGCGTCGCTTGCCGAAGCTCATGCGGCGAATGCGGAAGGTGTGCCTGGCTTTCGTGAAGGAGAGCCCCCTGCCTCAGCTCGTGGAGGGCCTTGAGCAATTCACTGGTGGGTACCAGGCATGGGTGGGACTTGCTTTTCTGTTTTCTCCAGTGGCGCAGGAAGGCTGGGAATGTGGCACGATATTTGTTTTTTGACGTCGTGTATAGTGTTGAACAGTTGACTGAATAAGCAAGCGGGCTCAAAACCAGTAGAGCCCAGACACAGGAGCCAGCTGAGAACACACAAACTGTCAAGATTTTCATCTTGTCGTCCTTGGTGTAAACTAGTAATATGTTATGCCATTTTCTGTAAGAACCTGGTCAGTGCCAGTTCTTGTTGGTTGGGGGATGGGTAAAGGGGCAAGGAGATGGCTTTCCCGGAGTTCTAAGCTGCCCACCTCCCAAGATGTCTCCTTTGAATAAAGGGAAAAGAAAGACTCAGCCACAGTCCTCTCGGCTTCCTTCACTTCAGAGAGGTGAGCCGTTCGTTTCTCTGGCTGTCCTTGCTCAGGGAAGGGTGAGAGCCCAGGTCTGCTCTGTAGTGCAACAGCAGTAGCCAGGGAAGGGAATCCAGAGCTTCATAGGCTGTTTGGGTCCTTGGTGGGCTTCTGCCACCTCTTTCACCCCATCCATCCCTGCCCCATCCTCAAGGGGAGTACCAGAGTGAGGCTGCAGTCTAATCCCAGGGCGTTCTTGTTTTTAAAACTTGTCATGAAAATAGCCTCCTGTCTGTTGCTCATGGCAACTTGTGCCTGAGCCTGAGGACGAGGATGAGTGGAATACAGGTCTGTGTACAGCTCCTGGAAAGGGGCCAGGCCTCTTCTCAGCCTCTTACTCGCCTGCAGTGCCAGCGTGCTATGTGGGCTGTGCACACGTGCATCTGGCAACCACCTGTGCTGGTCTTCTAGGGCTGCCTTAGTAAAGGGCCACAGATCGGGAATATGTCATCACACAGTTCTGAAAGCTGAAAGGCCGGGATGAAGGTGTCGGCAGGGCTGGTGTCTTAGGTGTCTCTTGACTTGCAGATGGCCACCTTCTCACTGAGCCCTTGCATGGCCACTCTTCCATTTGTGTTCTTTGTATCCTTTTTTTCCCTCCTGAGTTGAGGTCTTACTCTGTTGCCTAGGCTGGAGTGCAGTGGCATGGTCACGGTTCACCGCAGTGCAGCCTTGACATCCTGGACTCAGGTGTTCCTCCTGCCTCGGCCTTCCAAGTAGCTGGGCTTACAGGTGTGTGCCATGACACCCAGCTAGTTTTTTAAATTTTTTTAGTAGAGATGAGATCTTGTCATGTTGTCCAAGCTGGTCTCAAGCTCCTGGGCTCAAGCAGTCCTCCTGGCTCGGCCTCCTAAAATGTTGGGATTACAGGCATGAGCCACCATGCCCCGTCTTTGTTCTCGTCTTGTAAGCTCTTAAGGGCTTCAGTCATATTAAATTAAGGCCGTGCTCATTTTGCCTTAACGACCTCTTTAGGGGCCCTGTCTCCATACAGACTCACACTCCAGGGGTGCTGGGGTTGGGACTTTGGCATTTGAATGGGGGAAGAGATACCATCCAGCCCCTAACGCCACTCTAGCAGGTAGGTGCCTGTAGCAGGTAGGCAGCACCCTCATGTTACAGGTACCCTTGTGTCTTCAGGAAGTTAGCATGGTGCTATAAGAAAGAACCTGGGCTTTGGAATTGGATCGGCCAGTGTGCAAATCCTGGCTCATCCACCTATTAACCAAATGGCCTTTCCTTAAATCAGGGAGGTCCAACCTTTGAGTAGAGGAATTATCTTGGCCCACATATAAATTATAGTTAGTATCTGTATATAATACTTAATTTTCTTGTGTTGTTATTATACAGTTTAGAAAAACAAGAACAGTATAAAACAATAGGAAACTTGATCTTATTTTTGTAAAATTAATCAATGTCTGGTTGACTGGAAGTGGTCACAATTCTTCATGAGTTCTCAAGGTGCTCATCAGAAATGTTTGATCAATTTTTGCTCTTCGTGTGCTTAATAATTGAAAACAGCTGTTCACAAATACATGTGCTGCCAGAAAGTGATGTCTTGTGATTGTGAACTTCAAAGACAGAACTATGCATGGGGTCACGAAGAAAATGAACGCTAAAAAAAACATGATGTTAGGCTGGGTGTAATGGCTCATGCCTATAATCCCAGCACTTTGGGAGGCCTGAGTGAGAGGATTGCCTGAGCCCATGGATTCAAAACCAGCCTGGGCAACTTGGCAAGACCTCATCTCTACAATAAATAAAAAAAATCAGCCGGTCATGGTAGCATGTGACTATAGTTCCAGCTTCTTGGAAGGCTGAGGTGGAAGGATCATCTGAGCTCAGCAAGTCGAGGCTGCAGTAACTGTGAGCATGCCACTGCACTCCAGCCTGGATGACAGAGTGAGACTCCAATCTAAGAGAAAAAAAAAACCCAAAAAACCATGATGTTAAAAGATTTTGTGGGGCTGCATTACTAGCTGTCCTGGGCCACATGCAGCCCGCAGGCTATGGGTTGATCATGCCTGCTTTAAAGTCTGTAAAATGGAAGCTCACGAAAAGATTTTGCCAATTACCAGCTATAGTGTAGAAAGTCAATAATACTGCATTTATTAGACATTTCCTTCAAGTGATCAAAAATTCCTAGTATGATACACTGCACATCATTGGTGCTCAATAGGAGTGCTTTTTGATTGATTATAAGCCCTAAAATAAAAAAGAACATGTCATCTGTTGACAGTAAACATGAAATCCATGTGTTCTTGTTTTCTGTATCTATGCATCTTGACCAGTCTAGTTCTTAACATAACTAGAGGCTACATTAAGTATCAAGCACATAAAAATGAATGGTACCTGGTCCTTGGCCTTGGATGTGCCTAGTAGTGGGTAACTTACCTCATTAATAAACTCTGGGGTTTTCTTACTTCCTCTTGTTTCCCCTACAGGTGGAGTGATTTCCTCTGTGAGTGAGCTGCAGAGCTTAAAGGTGGACCCCTCAGCAGAGAAGGAGAAGCAGCGGTCGGAAGCCAAGCACATTCTCGTGCAAAAGCAGCGAGCTTTATCAGACCTCTTTAAACACCTTGCCAAAACTGGTAAGGGTCTCACTTGAAATCCCTTGAAACAGAATCATCAACTTTAGGAAGAAAAACAGTATGAGTGACTTGGAAAATTCCATAGACAGTTGAGATGGTGACCAACAGAAGGTGCAGGCAAGGTTTTGAAATATCCTTCTAAGAGCTCTAGTCACATGCAGGAAAATCCTATGATCAGGCATTTGTGATTCCCAAAAACTTTTATTTTTGTGCTGAGGTTTCTCCTAACCGTATTTTTATTTTCATCAGCAAGGGCTATTCAGCACTCTTCCAGCAGAGCAGGGAGCATTGCTTCTCAAACTTTTTAAAGTCAGGGTCTTACTGAAACCAGACTGGAGTGCAGTGGCACCATCATCACTACCACAGCCTCCACCTGCTGGGCTCAGGCGATCCTTCCACTTCAGTCTTCCAAGTAGCCGGCACAACAGGCACGTGCCACCACGCCTGGCTAATTTTTTTGATTTGTTTTATAGACGAGTTCTTGCCATGTCTCTTAGCGTGGTCTCGAGTTCTTAGGCTTAGGCAGTCTTCTCGCCTTGGCCTCCCAGCATGCTAGGATTATAGGCGTGAGCCACTGCCCAGTCTGCTTCTCAAACTTGGATGAGCATGGGAATCACCTGGGGACCCTTGCTAGCGTGCAGATGCAACTCCCGTTTCAGCTGGTGTGGGTGTAGCCTGAGAGTCTCTGTTTCTAACAAGCTCCTGGGTAATGGAGTTCCGTGGACTTGGCTTTGAGTGTGTGTGGGAGGGGTACCTCCCTCACTACTGTCTCTTTGCTTAAATGAATGCTGTTTATTTCTTAGGTTTGTCGTTTCGCAAAGGACTTGCCTGGGCGCGTTCAAAAAATCCTCAAGAGATGCTTCATCTTCACCCATTAGATCTCCGGAGCGCATTGTCCATAGTCAGCAGTACTCAGGAGGCTGATTCTAGGTTGGTTTGCTTTTAGTTATAAATGGAGCCAGTAACTGGAACCTTTATGCCCTCATCTGCCAAAGTGGGGATAGCAGTGCCTCTCTGCAGAGTTGTTGTAAAGATGTAAGAGAAAGACCACTTATGAAAGTGCCTGACTCAGGGCCTAGCACCTGGTGAACATTCAGATGCAGGGTGTTGGTTGACTTTCTTCTTTCTCTCTCTTCCTCCTTGCATTCACCTCTCCATCCTTCTTCTCCTCCTTTTTCTGTCCTGTGATTCTCCTGAGGTCCACTCACTTGGTTTGATCACACAGGTGGAGATCTGTGAGAACAGCTGCGTTTCTAGCTGCTCCATACCTGCACCCCTTCTGAGTTCTAACATGTTCTTGCATTTGAGAGCCCATTAACTTTTGAGACAGAGCTTCCTCCGTGTTAACATCCACAGTGGCGCTGTTGCAGGTGATGATTCCGTGAGCTGGGGGAGCACACATTTGTGTTTTGTTTGCTCACTGGCTCTCCCAGCTTTACATTTAATTCAACACAGCATTGTAAAAAGGAGATTTTGTAACACCATTCTAGATTTTCAGTTTTTTAGGGAAATTCACCCAGTGGGCTCATATTCTCATGTGGTGAGCAGTTGGTGTAGCTGATGGTGGCTCCCTCCTTTCAACAGGACACATGCTCTCCAGTGTCCTTTAGTCCTCAACAACCCCTGTGGCTTTCCCACGTGGAGGTCAGCTGTCACTGCCTTGATCGCTTTTGCTGGCTGTCTGTAATCATTTATGTTATCCGCCTGGCCCCTGTAAGCATCAGCATGTATGACCCCTGGCCACCACTGCAGTTAGATACAAAGATTTCATTGAGGAAACTATATTGGCATCATAATTTATTTCCCCATGACACTTCCACTTCTGAGTATGCACAGTACATGCCTTACGTAAAGGACATGCATGCCTACCAAGTGAGTCCTCATAGAAATCCATTCAGATAGCTGCCTTGGGTTATAGCCAGAGTTACTGATCTCTGAATCTTCCAGCTCATGGGTAGGAGATTGTGTAATGAATCATGTTAATATCTTCTCCAGGTTGCTTACAGAAATCTCGTCTTCGTGGGATGGGTGCCAGAAGTATTTTTATCGCTGTCTTGCGCGGCACACCAGGCTTAGTGCAGCCCTAGCGACTCCTGCCAAGGTAGAATAATGGGACATCAGAATTGCAGGGGCCCAGGGCATGCTTCTTCTGCTCATCCCGGGGCTGCATTCTCAGGCCTCGTTATCAAGTGGTAACAGCCCATTAATGGAAATTGACTAACATTTTTACAGTACATCCTTAAAATATACAGTATGATTTTGTGCTAAATCAGAGACTAGCTTATAATAAATTATGTAACACACACTTTCCAGCAGGACCAAATGTATAAGAAAAATTATGGAAGAAAAACTTCATATTGAGAATGCCATCTTCAAATCTTTTTTCCCCTTGCAAATTGAGAAAAGACCACTGATACCTATTTCTCAATGGAATGTCAGTTATTTGTGGAGGCAAAATGTGAGAACTGCTTAAAAGGATGTGTATCACCCCAGAAGGCAGCACACCAAAGCCTCCATGAGCTGGGGACCCTGCCCGGGGAGTACTCAGCGGCACAGCTTTCTAGTGGAGCCTCTGGGGGTTGTTGGCCAGCAGACCGCCAGCATGCCTCTCCTTCTCCCTCTGCCAGGAGCTGGGTGTGGGCAGCATTGAGCGGTGTAGGGGCTTCTCGGCACACCTGATGAAGATACTTGTCCGACAGCGGCGCGCCCTGACCACACTGACTGAGCAGTGGATCATCCTCAGGTAGCAGCTGACCAGCTAGGTGTGGGGCACGAATTAGGAAGAGTTGGGTAAGTTAGCTCAGAGCCGTGTCCATCGTGAGAGGAGTGGGACCTGCTCTCGGTTGTGAAATGAAGTTGAGGCCCAGAGACAGGTGGAATTTCTTTGGGCTCTATCCCCTGCTTTTGGTGACGTTCCTCTAGTCTCCCCCTCCCGGTGTCTGACTGCACCTCCTGGGAGAATGGGACTGGGGATTCAGGGCTGAGTCAGACCACAATTGTCCTGTGGGTCTGGAATGAGGACATTCATTGCTGGGCTGTGTTCATGGTGTCTGGGTATCCCGGTCTTCGGGCACAGAGTAGATTTGAGTCTGCTTCTGTTAGGCTTTTGGGATCCTGAAGTGGTGAGCTGCTGAGCTATATGTGGATGTTCCTCAAAGAAAACAGATGGTTAAAAGATGAGGACAGTTGGGAAGGCTGTCATCTGTTGAGTGGATTCTTGGCTGAGAGATAGTATTTCCAGATCATTCCCTCTGGCTTCAGGTAATTTTTCTTCCATTCATTAGGGCTTCTGTAGCAAAGTATAGTACTTGGTAATGCTGTTGGAAGTCGCCGCAGTGGTGTGATCTGTGTTGGATGAGAGGGGGCTCTTAGGGTCAGGTGACATAGGCAGGGAGATTTGGTACTTCTGAAAGACTGGAGGGTGTGTGGAAGCACTTTGGGGAGGCCTTCCAAGAGACTTCTCACCTACCTGAGGGGAGAGACTTTCTTCTTTATGGTATGAAAGTGTCCATACTTGTTCAGAAACACAGGCATAGTTACTGTTAAAAGTCACATGATAACATGGTCTAAGGTACCATTGTGTCTCCCCCGGGTTTCTCTGCACAGGAACCTCCTCAGCTGTGTGCAAGAGATTCACGGCCGGCTGACAGGGCCCTTGGCCTACCCCGTGGCCTTCCCTCCTCAGGACGGTGTGCAGCAGTGGACAGAGCGGCTGCAGCACTTGGCCATGCAGGGCCAGGTCCTGCTCGAGCAGCTCTCTTGGCTCCTCCAGTGCTGCCCCAGCACAGGGCCAGCTCTAGGCCATGGTGATGTCCCAGTGCCGGGCCAGCCTCCTGCCCCCCACCTGGAAGGACCAGAACTCACCAAGGGACAGCTTTCCAGGGTGGTGCCTGACCTCATTCCCTCTGACCTGAGCTACCCATCTCCAGTGCCTGGAGCTCAGCTGCCCTCTGGTTGCCGCATGCGGAAAGAGGACCAGCTTTGGCAACAGTCAACTGTGAGATTATCAGAGGTACTGAAGACCATTAAAACAGTGAAAGCTGATGTCGACAAAATTAGACAGCAGTCTTGTGAGACTCTCTTTCATTCTTGGTGAGTGTGTCTGTGTTTTTTCTCTGTTTGCTTGAGTGTTTGTTTGTGTTTAGTAATGGAATGAATTATGAAAAGAGTTGTGCTGAAGTCCTCTGCTATCCAGTGGACCTGCATAGCACTTTGTGGCACATGTCTAGCTGTAAACCATCAGATAGTCAGTTTTGCCCTGCACATATTTAAGTGCAGGGTGCGTGTGTGTATGTATGTGGCTGTGTGTTTCAACACTGTGGCATTTCTGTTGCAGGAAAGATTTTGAAGTTTGCTCTTCTGCGCTGAGTTGCCTATCCCAGGTGACAGTTCATTTGCAAGACCTAGAGTCCCTGTTCATTCTTCCAGGGATGGAGGTTGAGCAAAGAGACCCACAAATGGCATTAGTTGAAAGCCTAGAATATGTAAGAGGAGAAATCAATAAAGCCGTGGATGACTTTACGACCTGGAAGACACATCTGCTTACTTCAAGTAGCCACGGAGGTAAAGAGCATTGTTCTGTTAGGGAGTAAACGCCTAGTGTGGAAATGGTATCTGGAGATTGGAGATTTCAGTCTGGAAATCCTGAAGACAAATTATGTTTTACATGTGCCTGTCCTGGGTTCTGAGGCAAGGAGGTGTGGTTGAATTCTCAGCTCTCAACTTCTGGTGCCTCGTTGGTTTGAATGCCTTGCCTCTGGGCTGTCCTCAGTTGTGTATGTGTAGGAAGGCAGCACAGCCCACACGCCTGGGACCATTTTGGGCTGAACACTTGGGGCTGATACTTGGACTAAATTGATATTTATTTGCACCATCTTAACTGTCGTTTTCTTTCCTTTTATATTTTTTTTGAGTTGGAATCTCACTGTCACCCAGACTGGAGTGCAGTAGCACGCTCATGGCCACTGCAGTCTCAGCCTGCTGGGCTCAGGTGTCTTTCCTCCTCAGCCTTCCAAGTCGCTGGAACTACAGGTGTGCACCACTATGCCCGGCTAATTTTTTTCATTTATTGTAGAGACAAGGTCTTGCCAAGTTGTTCAGGCTGGTCTCGAACCCCTGGGCTCAGGCAGTTCTCTCGCCTTGGCCTCCCAAAATGCTGGGATTAGAGGCATGAGCCACTGTGCCCAGCTGCTATCATTTTCATATTTCTGGCATTCTTTTAGTCAAATTGTTTTTATACAGGTAATAAACCTATAGGGTTCTCTAGGCAAGGAGTTTGTCTTCTTTGTGTCCAGCCAGCAAAGCTTGATGCAGTGGCTCAGCCATAGCAGGTACTTAACAAGTGGCCATTATTTAGATAGGAGAATTGTTCATGATTTCCAGCAGCACTAGAAATGACTGGTATCTTTTGTTTGTATGTTTGTTTTGCATCTTGTTACTTACTAGGAAGCCACATGTTGGATGAAGGGTTTGTGGAAGATTTTTCAGAGCAAATAGAAAACGCCATCCGAGCCATCCTCTGTGCCGTCCAGAACTTAGCAGAAAGAAAGGATAAAAAAGCAGAGGAGAACACTGACCAAACGAGACCACAGGAAGAGGATGGTATGTCTGAAATCAGGAAAAAATTAGTATCATGCCTGATTGAATTTTTGTATTGACATCTGTGGCTAAATAGTTAAGGACAGGTGTTAGAAATGGATGACTGCATGAATAGAGATGAAAGAGTTTGTTTCTGTTACTCATCATGGCATTTTTTTCTGTGAATGAAAGCAGAAGACTTTGAGAGACTGCGGTCAGGACATGTAACAAAACTCTTAGAAGATGACTTCTGGGCTGACGTGAGTGCTTTGCACGTGCAGAAGATAATCTCTGCCATCTCCGAGCTGTTGGAGAGGCTGAAATCGTACGGCGAGGACGGCACTGCGGCGAAGCACACGGTAACTGCCGGTTCCTCACAAGCTTCTTGCTCTTCAGTGGGCGCTGAACCTCGCTCTGTGTGGGTGGGCCCCAAAGCAGACCTCAGCGCCAGTGTCACTAAGAATTGGGTCTGTTCATACATGTCAGTGTTGCTGACAAGCTTTGATAAGTTAGGGTTTGCTGGCTAAGGGCAGAGATTGTAAGGTGTGTAGGTGCAAAAGTGCTGACGATCCAAAACCACCACTGCTTTAGGGCTCTTTTGATGCCCACTCATGTGCTCCCATGTGCTTGCTGTTCCTGATGGATGTTGCTGCTGTCAGGTAAGGCTAGCGGCTCACCTCTGGGAATGCCGTTGCCTCCACAGTCCGCCCGCAAAGTAAGAAGTCGTGGTTGCTGTCCTGAGTCCAGGGGAGCAACTTACATCGTAGGACATTGGATGCTCTTCTGTGCCAGTGCCTCCAGTGCCAGCTTTGAATTGAGTGTACCGTTTACTTATAGACATTTTGTTCTAAAAAACCAATATTATTAGCTAAATGAGACGTCAGTAACTGAGAATTTAAAGTGCACTTCTGTGAGGGTTTGTGTGAATGAAGGCGTCTCAGTGAGTGGTGTGTATTAAGGGAGGCGGAGGCGTTAATTCACGTGCAGCTTGTCATTAGTGACATTCAGGCCATTCGCAGTGTTGTGCAGTGACTGCCGCTGTCTAGTCCCAGGACGTTCTTATCGCTCAAAGGAAACGTGGTGCCGCTGAGCAGGTGAGCAGGCCTTTGGTTTTGTTTTGTGCCCAGTTCTTCCGCCAGTCCTGCTGCCTGCTGGCGCGCCTGGTGCCCATGCTCTCCAGCTACTCAGACCTCGTCCTCTTCTTCCTGACCGTGTCTTTGGCGACTCACCGCAGCACTGCGAAGCTGCTCTCTGTGCTTGCCCAGGTCTTCACGGAGCTGGCGCAGAAGGTAAGGACTGCTCGTGTGGAGTGCTGTGGTGCTGTGGAGGCCCACGTAGTCCACATCCCTTCATTCTTGGTTCAGCGGCTTTTATTTGGGCCGTCAAAAACTTTAGGCAGCCGGATATGTTGGCTCACTCTTGTAATCTCAGTACTTTGAGAGGCTGAGGCAGGAGGGTCACTTGGACCCAGGAGTTCAAGGCCAGCCTGGATGGCATAGTAAAGACTTTATCTACAAAAAAATTTTGAAAATAGTAGTGGTAGCACTAGCTTGTAGTCCCCACAGCGCAGGCGGACCTTGACCTGAACCCAGGCGGCCGAGGCTGTGGTAGCCATGATCGTGCCATTGTACTCCAGCCTGGGTGACAGAGTGAGACTCCAACTCAAAAAATAAATAAATAAAAGCAGGCAGTGGGCTGGGTGCGGTGGCTCAGCCTATAATCCCAGCACTTTGGGAGGCGAGGCGAGAGGATTGCCTGAGCCCAGGGGTATGAGACCAGCCTGGGCAACTTGGTGAGACCTTCTCTCTATAATAAATCACAAAAAAACCAATGAAAAACTAACTGGGCGTGGTGGCATGCATCTGTAGTTCCAGTTAGTTGGAAGGCTGAGGTGGAAGGATCGCCTGAGCCCAGTTGGTCAAGGCTGCGGTGACTCTGACCATGCCACTGCACTCCAGCCTGGGCAATAAGAGTGAGATTTCAACTCAAAAAAAAAAAAGCAGGCAGTGATTTGCTCTGCTTGTGGACTCTTAAGGCTTGCTAACCTCATTTCCACTAGTGTCTCAGAACCTGCAGACTCCCCACTGATGAGTTCCTGGAACGCATGCAAACCTGGCTATTACACAGATAGAGATGTCCTGTTTTGGAGGTTTGGCAAGAGACCGTTTATATCTAGTGTTACCAAGCTCTAGAGGCTATTGAAAGGCTGTTGCTTTCTATTAGTATACCCTTTTTTCCCCGTCCCTGATGTGAAGTCTTCTTTGGATAATTCCTGAGCTAGACATGTAGGAGACACCCTTAAGGCAATTACACGCTCTTTAACCATTTGTATGTACTTGTGATTAAACGATAACAGGGTTTTTAATATTAGAAGAAGGGTTTGTTTTTTTAGCAGAATTATTCGTCCATTCAGCTGTGTACCTAGTACTGTGAAAAGCACGGAGGGCTGTAGAGACTGTAGACCCTGCCCGTGAAATCCAGGGACAGTGAGACAGTGAAATCTCACAGACTCAACACGGTATGGCAGGTCTAGTCACGGAGGTATCCAGTTCTCGGACTCAGCGCGAGTCATATAACCTCTCTGAGCCTCAGCTTCCTTATTTACAAAAGAAGATCTGCCTTTGCTCATTAGCATTTTTGTGAGAACCGCCTTCATTTGTATATGATTTTTTTTCTTCCTTAGTATTCTAAGATTTTCTCCAAATCTAAGTATAATACACATGAGATTCACTTGAGGAAGATACAAATTTATCTACTGAATATGGGGTCTGAGTTTCTTGTAAATACTTAAGACTTCTTAGTTCTGAGTCTCTGAAATATTGAAAAGGGTTTAAAAGTGGTAGGCAAGCCTCGTGCCTCATATCGAGAGGATACGTTTTTGTGTAGCTGTTGAGTAATAAGTCAATAAGTCTTGGGTTTGATGGGCACTCAGCCAGCCTTGCCTCCCGTCACTTTTAGGAGAAAACACTGCCCAAGACAGTGGCAGGAAAGTGTGTGATAAGGGTGCTTTGAGATTTGTGTCAGCTGGATCTGTCCATTTGTGCTGCTCTCTTGTCTGAAGGGCTCTTGAATGACTTTGGCCTGCACGTCTGTCTGCGTTTCGGGGTGGGGATGGTCCTGAGAGTGCAGCTGGGGGGAGCCAGTGACTGTGCCAGCTGTGGCTGTCGGGAGATGCCCCGAGAAGGGCGTCTGCTCTCCCTGGCGGGGTGGGCTCTTCCTGCCTATCCGCACAGCTTTCTTTTAAAGTAACGTGGCTCAGTGGGAACATTAAGTCAGTCACCAAAACGTGTTACCCAGTCAGCTTTCCCAGAATATGTGCCCTGAACGTTTGCTTTTCCTTTCATTTTTGTAAGTTTCCAAATTATATTTACCTTTTCTGAGTGGTGCTGAGAGAACCTGAAAGTAGGTTAGACAGTGCTGAAGCAGTAGATTTAGGTTGTAATGCAAGCATTTAATCCACAGCAATCTGTTTCTAGCAACAAGTCACAGTCAGTGGTTACTTGTATTGTGGACCTTAATTCCTAGTTAATTTTGACAGCCTATCAAAAACAAAAAGTTGGAAAAAAGATGCAAACCTACTGGATAAGTACATTCTCATCCCCAGATGGACAAATATCTCAAGAGTGTGCATTTTTTCTTGTCAAATTAAACTCTCTGATTGAGAGCCACTGTTTTCTTCTACTGTTTCAGGGTGGGATTGGCTAGTTATTTTTTCTTTTCAGGCTCTTTTCCGACGCTAGACACGGTTAACGCTTTCTGATTGTTCCCGTGTCTGACTGTGTTCTCTTGAGGGCCTGTTCGGCCCTTGCTCAGTGACTTGTTCCGAAATTTGTCCTTCTCGTATACGTCACTCCCGTTTTTTCTTGGCAAAGTGAAAAATTACTGCATGCTAGAGGCCTCTACGAAGTCAAAACCTTGTGTGCTTCAATGTGATGTCAAGCTGTGAAATTGCATAATCATTGTTATCACCAAGGGGAAAAAGAATGTCAGAGGTCTCCTGTACTTCTAGCCAAATTACGATAACTGAACTAGAAAAAGACTTAAGTATTTGTTTAGATGTGTGTTTTTCCTTGTGACAGAACTGGATATCCTCTTTTTATCAATCAATCAATTAATTAAGAAAGCAGAATTTGTGGAGAAGACAGCAAAGCTCCCGCAGCAGGAAGGGGCCCGAGGGGCTGGCCGTAGCCCCTTTCTAAATGGCCTTTGTGCCCTTTTCCCCCTTAGGGATTCTGCTTGCCCAGAGAATTTGTGGAAGATTCGGCAGGAGAGGGAGCAACCGAGTTCCATGACTACGAGGGAGGTGGCATTGGAGACGGTGAGGGCGTGAAGGATGTGAGTGACCAGATCGAAAATGAAGAGCAGGTATGTTTTCTCGCCTGTGGAACAGGCATACTGTAGCTAGAGACGCGGGCTCCCTTCCTCTGAAGTCTTTACATTACACACAGAAATCGTTTTTATCAGGTGAATAATTTTCAAGCTGTGAACTCTGAAGCCCTAGATATATTGGAGCTTGGGTAGTGGTTGTAAATAAAAAGCCTAAAAACCACATGAAGGAACTTTGTAGCTCAGTCTTTTGTGGTGGCTATGATTTTGGAGGGAATGACTTTTACTTTTTTTTAATGGAAATATTTGCTGATGATTTTCTGGACAATATTTTTTGGTATTAGTACTTTTAAGCAAAAAAGCCTTGACTGTTTTTCTTGGGCATGGTGGCACATACCTGTAATCCCAGCTGTTTAGGAGACCCAGGTAGGAGAATTGCTTGAGCCTGGGCAACACAGCAAGACCCCATCTCTACAAAATAAATAAAAATAAAAAATCAGCTACTCTGGGGGCTGAGGTGGCAGGATCACTTTAGCCCAGGAGTTTGAGGCTTTAGTGAACTATGATTGCTCTACTACACTCCAGCCTGGGTGAAAGAATGAGACCTTGCTTTAAAAAAAAGCTTGGCTATTTTAAGTGATAGCTGCTTTTTTTTTTTTTTTTTTTTTGTGAGTTGGAGTCTCACTCTGTTGCCC